>NC_140178.1:114598568-114626068 GCF_963971535.1 Notolepis coatsorum | reverse complement strand
ACTACTGCTACTATTACTACTACTACTACTGCTACTATTACTACTACTGCTACTATTACTACTACTACTACTACTACTACTACTATTATTACTACTACTGCTACTATTACTACTACTACTGCTACTATTACTACTACTACTATTACTGCTACTACTGCTACTATTACTACTACTGCTACTACTGCTACTATTACTACTACTACTGCTACTATTACTACTACTGCTACTATTACTACTACTACTGCTACTATTACTACTACTACTATTACTACTACTACTGCTACTATTACTACTACTACTACTATTACTGCTACTATTATTACTACTACTACTATTACTACTGCTACTATTACTACTACTACTGCTACTATTACTACTACTACTACTACTACTACTACTACTACTACTATTACTACTACTACTGCTACTATTACTACTACTACTACTACTACTACTACTACTACTACTACTACTGCTACTATTACTACTACTACTACTACTGTTACTACTACTATTACTACTACTACTACTGCTTGAGAGATATCGGTGTTTTCAATGTATGTAATGTATATTGGGGGAGATGACAGCAGCTGGAGGGGCCGGGTCAGAGAGGTCGAAATGTGCATGGTTTAGCAGAGGGTGGTGGAAGCAGTCAGTGTGAGCAGCAGGGTGTTTACATTCCATCAAGAACATCAACAAGCTGATAAGAACAGCAACAGGCTCCAGCGAGGGAGAGAGGTTTGACATTAATGGAACAGATGGTTAAAATGTGTGTTTAAAGGTTAAAGCAGTGGCAGCGGCCCATAGTAACCAGGAGAGGGGCGAGGCCGTCATTGCTATGACGAAGATCCTATAAATCTGACAGTGGTTCCGGGTGTAAGGCAGACTAGGACTGAGACCAAGAACGACTGAGGAACCATCAGAGACTTTGAGACGGCTCCCTCCTCTCATCACAGAGAGGGGGGGGGGGGGGGGGGGGGGGGGAAGGGCAGCACGAGAGAAGTGCCACGACGACAGGCTTCTGGAATGACCACCAGGCCGCGATGACCACCGAGAGATCATTAGAATAGACTTTTCAAGGATAATACAATTACTATTACTACTACTACTACTACTGTTACTACTACTATTACTAGTACTACTACTATTACTACTACCATTACTACTGCTACTATTACTACTGCTACTATTACTACTACTGTTACTACTACTACTACTAGTACTACTACTATTACTACTACTATTACTACTGCTACTATTACTACTGCTACTATTACTACTACCAAGGTAAACCTGAGGAGGAGTGGTTGTGTGTTCTATGTGATCTGGGAGTAGTGGAGGATGAATCTCATTTTGTTTTTTATTGCCCTTTGTACACCGCTTTGAGGAGGGCTTTATTTGAGAAAATTCTAATTGTAAATCCGGATTTGTTTTGGCAGTCTGAGAGTTGTATGTTGAGTTGTTTTTTTGTGGAGGACATCTTCAGTTTTGCAGGATTTTTGGAGAAAGCATGGCACTTGAGACAAAACACACTATATCCTATATAATTGTATATGAATTCCTCTTGTTTCTTTGTTTACATACATTGCCTACAGCTTGTGTTATATTACGTTTTATTGTATTTTCTTTTTCTTGTGGCCATCTTGGTCTATATGTCATTTGTCAAGTAATTTGTCAAGTATATTATTATATACTTATTGTTTATGTGTCTTGTAAGTCCATATGGGCTGGGCATACACCTGTATGTAAGACACGAAAATAAAAAACATAAAATCAAATCAAATCAAAACTACTATTACTACTACTACTATTACTACTGCTACTATTACTACTGCTACTATTACTATTACTACTACTACTGCTGCTACTATTACTACTACTACTACTACTAATACTGTTACTACTACTATTACTGCTACTACTACTATTACTACTGCTACTATTACTACTACTACTACTAATACTACTAATACTGTTACTACTACTATTACTACTGCTACTACTACTACTACTACTACTACTACTACTACTGTTACTACCAGGGGTGCAGTGGTAATATGGGAACTGGTAACACGCGCGCGCATGCGCACGCGCGGGTACGTGCATGCGCACAGAACAGATTTTTTTTTTTTTTTAAATAGCGAAGCTGAAAAAGGTAGCAGGATGTAGCCTTCAATATATAAAGAAATTATATTGTCAACAGATATGGTTAAAAAACAAACAATGTTTTAAATGTAATAGTAGTTACAATTTCTTTAATTGAATCAACTTAAACTAGAAAAGTAAATACAAACTAAATTAACAATGTAAGTTATATTGTTAATTTAGTTTGTATTTACTTTTAGTTTAAGTTAATTCAATTAAAGAAATTGTTTTACACACAAACACAAAGGCAAACTTAAAATAATCAGACAACTTGTGTTTACTTGTTCTTTATTTTGAGAAGGGGAAAAAGTACACATCACTTACATTTTTTCAATGTAATTTGTTTCACAACAGTGGTTTCAAAACAGTCAAGCAAGCCCCCACCAATGGGTACAGTAAGACCTGGTTTATCAAAGCTATTTAAACAATATTTGCCTTTGTTGAAAATGGTACAACCTTCCAGTCGGGACTATTTGTCACATAGTGAGAGGTTCCACAGCTCAAGTAAAACTCCACCAATTGGTCCTGGGCCTATATTTAGGTTTAGCTATTCTCGTTATCTTGTCCTCAGCTGAGCGATGGGCTCTCAGCCAAGTTGTGACATATGTTGTTGGATCCCAGAACTTTCTAGGTGGCCCGTTGATCTTAATGAACATCAAACATGCTACCCGTGAAATCTTTAACCGTGTCCGGGTTGGGGAGATAATTTGATTCATGGCACTGAATCCCCTTTCACATTCTGCAGTGCTACATGGAATTACTTTTGTGCAATTCAATAAAGGCCTAAGCCCATCAGGTATCATTTCTCCATTGCTCTCAGTCTCAATGAAGTCCCTGAATCCATCAATAGTACTGTTAAGGGGCAGCCTGAATCTTTTGCACAGATGCTTTATTTCCACCTCGCCAAATCCTAGTGGCATTTCTTTTGGCCAGCTTTTACACTCAAGAACTTGGAGTTGTGCAAGCAATTGAACATACAGTGCTTCAGACTCTTTCTGTGCCACTAATGATGACCCCTTAAAAGATGCAGTGGTGAACAACCGATTGGTTAGATTATTGCTCAGACTTCTGAGAAACTGTTTCCGGTTGATGGAAACAATTTTCGGTCTGTCTGTCAGATCAACTGTGCCAAATTTACCTTCTTTTACTGCAGTTTCAGCTTCAAGGACTTTGTTGCCTTGTTTTTCTCCCATTGCATCAATGAATTTAATGCAACGCCTCATACGTTTGTCTGCAGAGGTTAGTGTCATTTGGCGGTTTTGCAGAGCTTCTGAAAGAATGCTTAACTCACTTAGGGTGTCGTACAGCAGTGCTAAATCTAGCAAAAACTGATATGAAGTCATTTTCCTGAATAGACCTTCATATGTTTTCCTATCAGCGCTCTGTCGTCTCTCGTCTGTCATTGCCATGCTGAAATGAGCACAAAGTGCATCATAACCATCCCACACTGCAGACACTGTGCGGAAAGAACTGGATACCCATCTTGTGTCTAGCAAACGGCCAATTTTTCTCACTTGTTTTTCCAGGCCGGCTGCACACACTGTCAGTTGCTCTTGGTTTAGTGGTGATCTACTGTACACGGTATACAATTTATCCATAAACACCTGGAAATGGTTCATAGCTGTGATCTCATTAACTGTGTCACCTACAGCAAGTTCCAGCCGGTGATTTAAGCAATGCCAGGTCAATATGTTAGGATACAGTTCAGTCAGTTTTGCAGCTATACCAGCTTTGCGTCCCAACATGACACTGGCTCCATCACTTGCAAATGCAACCAAGTGCTTCTTCAAATATGCATCATCAAAGCCATGTTCACTGAGGCATTTCAACAGCATAATTGTTTCTGCTTTTTGGTTGGGAAGTTCAATCAGATCTAAAAATAAGAACTCTGGGTCCAGGTTCTTGTCACTTTCAGCTTTGAGGTACACAATCAGTGTAGTTTTATCTGCATGGGTAGTTGACTCATCAATCAGAACTGAAATTTTACCTTCTATGGATGTTATGCGTTTGCAAAAAAAATTGCGCATTTCTGTACCTATATGCTTGGTGATGTTTGCTGCACTCTCTCTTGAGTGCAAGCTGAAGCCAATGTCAGACCCAGTGTCCCCTAGTAATTCCAGCAGATCAACACTATCTGAAAACGGCCTGTCCGCCTCTGCTAAATAGTACACAGATATGAAAACATTACGTGTAGCCGTCAGTTCTGATACGAGCATGGTGTCAGTGGATTTCTCAATTCTCTGTTTTTTTGCGTCATTGAGAATGCGTTCTGCTTGGTGATGTGCACCTGAGGAGTTGTGGTAACACACCTTTCTCCTGAGAGACATCAGCATAGCAGATTTTACTGTTCCACTGTGTGTGATCTCATAGTCAGTCCATTCTGCTGCCAATCGTTGACCTTGGTTTTTGAAGACAGATAATTTCGTAACGGCTGAGCACACTTTACAGCCGAACTTCCCATCTTTACAATCAAGCCACGGGTAGTTGGCCTGTCGTTCTTTCCACATCGTGTCTGACCATAGGTCAGGTATCGGTGAGGATGTACTGGAATCAGGTTGAACAATTCCATCTCCCTGCTGAAAAAACAACAAAGACAGAAAAAAACATCAAAACACATTCCCAGCATATGAAAGACAATGACACTAATGGACCTATCTCAAACCCTGCCCTCTTTTCTTGATCCTCCAATCACAGCTGTCGCTTACCTCGGACAGCGACAGCTGTGATTGGAGGATCAAGAAAAGGGGCAGGGTTTGAGATAGGCCTCTATGGATGGTTTGCAAGTTAACATTCCATGGCAATCACAGACACAGCCCATCTTTTTAACACAGCCCATCGTTCACACCAAACTTGATAAGGGGGGGCAGGGAATCAGGGATTCAATGTGGAACGCTCTACCCAAAGCTGTAAAGGAATGTGAATCACTACCCACTTTCAAAAACACTCAAAAAACAGTAAATTACCAAGTATGGCTTTGTCAGTATTCCAATGTACAGTGTGTCCCCCCCACCTCCAATGTACAGCCCCCCATCCATCCACCCACCCACCCAACCTCCTCCAATGTACAGTTTCTACGTCAAATGTATATACACTTTTTCTGGACACTTTTTGTATCAAACAGTACTGTATTTGCAAATCTGGTATGTCATAAATGTATAGATGTAGGTGTAGCAGTACTGTCTATCTGTATGTTGTGTATGTCATATGATGAATTGAAAATGGCGGACCCTGATGTAAACAAGACGAAAGTCTTTCTCTGGTCTGCATCCCCTTAACAATTGTATGCATGTATTGAGCTGTACTGTAGGCTACTGTACCATTCTGCAATCTGTTAATAAACGTTTCAATCAATCACTTACATTATTCGTTTCATTCAGTGATGGTGGCAGGGTACTTTTTGTACAAGTGGTGGGCACCGTTTCATGGTCCTGTTGATGAATAAACAAAACAGAGACATTAGAACATATACAATTAGTCAACTGAATGCTTTGTATCTTGTTTGCTAATTCAGGTTAAAGACAGCCGATTTAACCAGCATATTAAGAGAGCAAGACTGTCTATCTGGTGTATGTTATGATGAATTAAACATGGGGGACCCTGATGTAAACAAGACAAAGTCTTTCTCTGGTCTGCATCCCCTTAACAATTGTATGCATGTATTGAGCTGTACTGTACTGTACCATTCTGCAATCTGTTAATAAACGTTTCAATCAATCACTTACATTATTTGTTTCAAAACAGAGAACATTAGAACATATACAATTAGTCAACTGAATGCTTTGTATCTTGTTGTATGTACCCATTCTGCAATCTGTTAATACATTTTTCAATCAATAGCAAGGCAAATCATTACTGAATGATTATTCTTCCAATGTGATTGCGTGGCAAATACATTTCTTTGTAAGAATATATCTGCATTTTGTCAGTACAAGATTAATCAGTGATCACATTGAATTAAAACATGATTATTTCCAGTGCCACGATTATTTATTTCAAGAGAAACAAAGAGGCAAAGAGCCTACCTACCTTAGTCAATCTGGACAAATACATTAGGGCCTATAGACTAGAAAAAAAGAAAAGCTGTTATGCGGTTACTTGCCTTGTTGTGGAGTGGCAGGACAGCTGTCTCTGTCGTGGGGGGCGCGGGCGTTGGAGGTCGTGCAGACAGTGCAGGTATAGCGAAACTAAGTTTGCTTTGGATAAGCTGATTCTTCTGAAGCTTTCTTCTCTTGGGGAGCGGTGGCATCGTTGGTTCAGGACGGGTAACAGGTTGCGTTGCAGGCAGTGGTGCAGTCGTGTTGCAGGTAGGAACAGAACATGATACTGTTGTCAAATGTTCTGTTTATATCTGTTTGTATTTGCGGGCGGGGGTGTGGTTGAAGACGCGCTTTTGTTATGGGTGGCCGGGTACTTAGCGCACAACAAATGAATAGAGCGCATTTTTGTGTGCGTGTCTGCGCGTACACGCGAGTACACATCCGTGCGCGATCGCGCGTACTTCTGCCTCAGTGATCTGGTAACACGGCGTGTAACCGGGTGTGACCACGACTGCAACACTGGTTACTACTACTATTACTGCTACTTTTATTTTTATTTTCTTTGATTTTTTGATATTTTTTATTTTCGTGTCTTACATACAGATGTATGCCCAGCCCATATGGGCTTACAAGACACATAACAATAAGTATATAATAATATACTTTACCAATTACTTAACAAATGACATAGACCAAGATGGCCATAAAAAAATACAAGAAAATACAATAAAACCTAATATAACACAAGCTGTACTCAATGTAAATAAACAGAAAAACAAGGTGAATTCAAATACAATTATATAGGATACAGTGTGTTTTGTCTCAAGTGCCATGCCTTCTCCAAAAATCCTGCAAAACCAAAGATGTCCTCCACAAAAAAACAACTCAACATACAGCTCTCAGACTGCCAAAACAAATCTGGGTTTATAATTTGAATTTTCTCAAATAAAGCCCTCCTCAAAGTGGTGTACAAAGGGCAATAAAAAACAAAATGATATTCATCCTCCACCACTCCCAGATCACACAGAACACACAACCGCTCCTCCTCAGGTTTACCCTGGAATCTACCCACTTCCACCGCCAATGGCAGGGTGCCAGACCTCAACTGGGCACACAGAGACCTCCGTCTTCTCTTTAAGTTTAACATTACATAAGGTTCAGTAAAATACTCATTTTTAATTGCAACATATTTTCTAAGTTTAGGTTTTTTCCAAATCTCCACCTTCCACTTATTCTGATGGATTGTTGATAATTTTGTTTTAATTATGTGAACCTTACACTGCAAATTGTTCATAAAAATCATACTCAAGTCAGTAGAAGAAAAAATCATGGACATCTCTCTTGACCAGGGATGACCGTGTGCTCTGTCCCAATTAAAAATCTTTTTTGTCACCCTGCCATTTGGCAGCTGGACCAGGCGGTTCCATAACCTCACCATTTCACCTTTTTGCTTGACCAAGCAAGAGTCCCACCCCATGTCCCCTTCTATAGCCCCTTTTGGTGTGTATTTATGGACTCCTAAAAAGTATCTTATGGCCCGGTTCTGGATCGCATTACATTCAGGTGCATCATCAAAACCCCATACTCCAGCAGCATAAAATAAAACAGAACCCACCATTGAATCAAATAATTGTGTAAATGTTGAAAACCCAAGGTCAGTGCACACTTTCATTTTACTCAACACGCCCCCTAGCGCCCTTCCTGCTGACTCAGACATTATTTTCCTTCCTTCTATGAAGCACATGTACTCATTAAAGGTGAAACCAACTACTACTACTACTGCTACTACTACTACTATTACTGCTACTATTACTACTACTACTACTACTACTACTACTACTACTACTACTACTGGTACTACTACTATTACTGGTACTACTACTATTACTACAGAAGTAGGACTCAAGGTATGGCTGAAATTAAAAGAAAATCACCAATGGACTAGTGTTGAAAACTAGCACTAGTGCTGTTCTGAAGGGTCCAGATTAATACTGAAAGTCTGCGTTTATTATTTTGTATAACTTGTATATTGTTTATATATATAAGCTATATACCTTTAAGCCATCCGTTTGCACCATAGTATTATTCGCTCGCCTCATTGGGCACCGCCCTCGACATTGGAGGCGCCAGCAGACGAGCCCCTCAGACAGAGTTCAAAGACGTGTCCGGGCAAGTTCAGACATGCCCATAGCAGGTGCATTGATTCCGGACAGGTAAATCGGCTGCGCTCTAGAAATCAGTCTGAGTATATATATTGTAGATGGCGCAAGCAGCCGTGTGAGCAGTAACCTAACAGCAGTGGAAGTAACGAGTCGGCAGTATCAGAACAGGAGAAGCAGCAGAGCGAGATTGTAATACGTCCGGTACAGTTGTACACAGACCTACCAGCGGTGTATCGTTACGGATAGCTAGTAGCTACTTAGATACGACCATAATATTGTAGAGCCATTATTGGCGCAGTATAGTGACTTGTGTAAGCGAAGTAACGTGGAGAAACGTATAGTTAAAACCATCTGCGTTTGGATCTAACTACTCCCTGAAGATCGTCATCGGGCTAGCTTCCAGTACAAACGAAGCTAGCTAGCTACCATCTATGCCATCGGGCTTTGGATTAAGAGCTATTAACGCTGCCATCGGGCGCTAGGATTACAAGGACCGGTTCCGTACGAGACCCCTTTTCTTCAGTGACCACAGGATTATCCGACCATTCTTCAATTCCTCCGGAGATTACAACTCCAGAGAGGGAAATCATTGTCTCCAGCTACCCCCCTTGCTTTGCCCTGTATCACCTCCTCTCACTCCCTGCAGAGCTCCGGTCGAGTATTCTTAACCTAGGAAATATTCATTCCCCCTGACTTTGATACTCTGACATTCTACTATTAAAAGAGCAACGTGATAATTCAGTTGTATATTGATATGACGATTAAAATACTGTAAACTTGATATCCTTGTCCCCGTGCCGTCAATTGAGTGTCTGCCATATTTATCTAACTGTACTGTCTGGCAAGTAATAATATTTAGTAGTGGTTTAATCTAAACAATCTTTTAATACAGTCCGGGTTGTGTAGCCCCTCAGCTACAAGTGCCATAAACACGCAAAACAACAGATCTGGTCTGTCCACTGTGACTGGTCCAATGTAGCTGTGGTGTCCATTTTAAATAACAGTTTCCATTCATTCATTCATATTACTACTACTACTACTACTACTACTACTACTACTACTACTACTACTACTACTACTACTATTACTATTACTACTACTACTACTATTACTATTACTACTACTGTTACTACTGTTACTACTACTGTTACTACTACTACTAATACTACTACTGTTACTACTACTGTTACTACTACTACTATTACTACTGTTACTACTACTACTACTACTACTACTACTACTACTACTGTTACTACTACTACTACTAATACTACTAATACTACTACTACTACTACTACTACTATTACTTGTCAAATTTCCCTCAGGATAATAAAAGTATTTCTATTCTATTCTATTCTATAATACTACTACTACTACTACTACTACCGCTGCTACTACTAATGCTGGTACTGCTACTACACACAACATCAACACACTGCCGCTCTGGTCCAACACTACTTTCCCTCAACTCTCCGCCTATCAGCTACTAGCCATTTTTAACCCATTCCTGCTCCTATCTCATACCCAACTCGGACTCCTGCTTCTCTTATTGTTTTCATTGCGCCCCCCCCCCCCCCCCCCCCCTCCCGCCTCCATTACCTAGACTGTGGCGGGCGACAGTTTTATATATTATATAAATATATATATATATTTTTTATATAAAGTTTGCCAATAGGGATGTATCAGTAGTATTGGCAGTGGTAGTAGTCGTAATAGTAATCCGGTATATTTTTTTATTTTCTAAAAAATAAACCAGTAACCACTTTTGCTTCATTTCTTTGATGGCTCAAATGTATGCTCTAGTCGATTTTGTGTTTTGAGCACAAAGTTCATCATAGATCTAGCCTCTTTATTTTGGTCTCAAAGTGCACCAGATTGATGCATTTAACATTAAAACTTAAAAAAATTTAAATAAAAGTTCCGGAGGGGGCATGCCCCCAGACCCCCGAGAGGGGCCGAGGTTCACCCACCACAGTCTCACATACTGCCGCCGATCTTCACTCACACAACAACAACTACCGTCTCTCTGCTGCTACTGCTGCCAGAAATGCTGGCATCCACGAGGCCCCCGTCATAATCGAAACCGGACCCTCCACCTTCCTGACGGCACAAACATCCCCTCATTCTGGACTGCCTCCCGCCCCCCTGTCACTATCGCTCACCGCACCGCTAACCTCAATAACCTCCGCTCCCTCCCACCCGCTCCCCCATCCATCTCCCTTGCACTGCTAAGCACTCGCTCTCTCTCCAATAAATCACCTGTGATCTCTGAAGTAATACTCGACAATAACCATGATCTACTGCTCCTCACTGAAACCTGGCAACAACCCTCGGACTTCTATTCCCTCAACCAGGCTACCCCCCCAAACTACAGTTACATTGCCAAGCCCCGCTTCTCTGGCCGAGGGGGGGGGGGTCTTGCTGTTTTTCCACAAACACTCCCTCTCTATCATTGAACTGCACCTTAACCTCCCTCCCATGTCATCCTTTGAATAACTCGCCTTTTCCCTCCCCAACTCCATTACTGCACTTCTTCTCTACCGCCCATAGCTGTCAACCCTACCGTTTTCCCCGGGATTCTCCTGTTTTTTCAACCCTCTTCACGCCCTGTTCACGGTTCACGTATTGGCACGTATTTTGTACTTATTAATTTTTACAAAATGGCTGCAATTCCCCTCCGTGACGACAGGTGGCAGCAGTGTAGATTAGACCGTTATCACAGGAAGTCAGACCGGGAGACGGTTGCGACCCGAAGAAGAGAACAGCGACCGGATAAAGCTCAGAGCTCAGGGGAGAGACTGATGCACCGAGGGTGTCAAATCAACTTAGCCAGTGTCTCTTGATTGCCCACTCTGTGGCTTTTGTCTCTGGAACAAAGGGTTTGCAAAACTTCTGTGGATAAAACAATACAAAGTTACTGTATGTGATGCAGGAATGTGTAAATGTGTGTTGGTGAACAGCCGCTTGCTCTGCGCCTCTGTGTCATCCCCTAAGGTTCACGCGTCCCCTCCTCATTCCTCCACGGAGAGCATGCCTTCACTCTGACGCACAATTACCTGAATGCGATTTATAAATATAAATTGATCCGTTTAAAAAGTTGTCGTGAATTGTCATGGTATGACAAATACAGTTACTGGTAACTCGCAGGCATTGCAGAGATATTGAGGAAAAACACAAAATCGCATTGGCTTTTTTTCTATCTCACATTTCTCTGTAGACACACACACTGTTCCAAAAATGATATTCCCACTGCTAAATTAATGACCATAGGTATTTTTTATAGCTTTAACGAGTTGTAGTATTAATATGTAGCCTACAGTGATGAAGGTATAAAGGCACTATGGTAATACATTGATTGATTGCTAAATTTAACAGATTGCAGAATGGGTACAATACAGTATTGTGCAATACACAATTGTTAAGGGGATGCAGACCAGAGAAGGACTTCCCCCATTTTCAATTCATAACATTTACAGTCAAATCAAATACATTTACAGATTACAACCTTTATTTAATGGTTAATATTTTGATCAAATGTAATTTACTGTATTTTTATAGCATTTACACTTCATAATATTTTATTTTCAGCTTTTATAGTTTCACAAACACACATCAAGACAAATCACAAACACAAAGAAAAAATAAAGAAAAAGAACACAAACAGTATGTTGCCAGACACTGTCACATCAATGAACAAACATACACCATGTCATATGCTATACACCAGGGGTCAGCAACCTTTTTGACATGGAGTGCCTGTTTGAAATATAGTTGTAACTAGTGTGCCTCAACAATATTCCATGCATCGTAATTTTTTTCCCTCATAATCAGGTATTTTTATTTTTTATTTTTTTATTTATCTTTTTCCCCCTCCATTTTCCTCCGATTTTCTCCCATCCCAATGTTAGTTGTATGCCAATTCCCAATCCCTTCCTGGTCGCTGCACACTTACCCCCCACAGTCAGATCATCTGGGAGAGTGGAGGCTACCACATGCTTCCTCCGACACATGTCCAGCCAATCACCGCTTCTTTTCACCTGGCAGCGCAGATTCTCATTGAGAGGGCGTAGCGTGTGGGAGGATCACACTATCCCCCTCAGGTCCTATCCGCGCTTAGCAGGCGCCCCGACCGAACTGTAGGAGTCGCTGTTTACAACGACCCGGACCCACCCCGCCAGCTTCTCCCACCCTCTAATACAGCCAATTGTATTAGTGTGAACGGCCAGCCAAGCTGGTGACAACCCCGGAGCTGTGAGCTGGATTCGAACAGGCGAATCCAGCTCACAGCTCCGGGGTTGGTGACGAACGCAATCTCCGCTCAGCCACCTAACCGCCTATAATCAGGTATTTTTAATGATAATTTTTACATTATTACATCATTATTGTTATTATTAACAATATTATTATGATGGTTGTATCAACCCTAAATCTGAGTTGGGGGGGGGGGAATGCAATGCAGACAAACAGCTGCATACAGTGCGACCATTTCACTCACATTTGCCCATTCATTTTTTGACACATCACACACCATCGTCGTGTGCTGTCATAGCTCCACCTACAGGCCTAATGGAGAACACCAGGAGAACACCAGGATGTGAATGGAATGTGAGGTATATCGTGTAAATAAGTTTTGATTGATCGCAAGACTACACTGTAAAAATAATTTATAATATTGAGTTCAGTTACTGTGCATTAAGGTTTTCAGTTTTCAATCCATAATAAGTTAACAGAAAAATAAGTACACAACCACATTATTTCAACCTAATAAAACGATGTTTATTGTCATTGTTTTAAGAACACAAGTTGATGGGTTTTAACATGTGCAATGTTCAATGAAATAAGACAAATAAATAATAAAATGTGTTGATTAATCCCACTGGTCACAATGGTGACCGTAATAATGTTTTTGTTATAAGGCTCTGCAAATGTTACTGAATGATGTAGCAATGCATTTCCAGCTAAATTGAAATAATAAACAAATAAAGGGTCTCAATTAAATATGTGGTAGTAAAAAGAACCTGTGGGAGGGTTTCAACAAGATAAATGCGACAACAGTGCAAAATATTTCACTATAATATTTATAAAAATAAAAATAAAGTATAATATATATATATATATATTTTTTTATGCTGCCCCCTGTGCCTATGAAAATGCCCCCGCGTGCCTATGCAGGCACGCGTGCCTAGGGTTGCCTACCCCTGCTATACACTAAGGACGCAAGGGGCTGATTCTCTGACATATATACACACATACACATATATATATATATAATATATACACCAGCGCCGCCAATAGATAAAAAAAATTAACTAATCAATCTCACAATTTTCTGTAATCAATCTAGATTAATCTAGATTAAAAACAGCATTTTTCTACATAAAACCGAAGCTTGTAACAGATATTTACTTGAGTAAAATCATGGAATTAATGTAAAATCAACACAAAGAAAGTATATTTAGATTCAAAGACTATTTTAATAGCTTTCTTTGAATACAGTTTCTCTCCTGTGAAATACAAATGTTCAACAAAACCATCATTTACATAGCATTTACACTTAAAGTAGGAAAAGTTTACCCTACAACGAATGGCTGGGTACATACAGGTTTTGACCAGCAGATGGCAGCGACGAGGCAGCTCCATTGGGAGGGGGCGGGGCCGAGGGGGCGGGGCCGGGGGAAGGGGTGGGGCTAAAATGTACACGTTTTGTCTCCTGCCAATGTTGACAGCTATGCTACCGCCCTCCGAAGCCTCACCCCTCTTTTTTATCTGAATTTTCCGATCTCCTGACTATAGCTTCCTCTCTTTCCACCCACCTCCTACTCACTGGTGACCTCAACATTCACGTTGACCAACTCAAACCTCACACCTTCCTCTCCCTCCTTGACTGTTTTAGCCTCACCCAGCACATCAACTTCCCCACCCACAAAAAAAGACCACACACTTGACATTGTCTGCTCTGCCTCCCTACCCATATCAAACCTACACCCTATCCCATTCCCACTCTCCGACCACTACTGCATCCTCTTCTCTGCTCCCCTTCCCCCGCCCCATCACTCCAAAAAACGCACCATTTCTTTCCGTAACATCACATCTATTGACCCCCGCACCAGTGTTAATGTTGTTGACTAAATTGATGACGAAAGATGTTCGTCAACAAAGGTTTTTTTCATGACGACAACGAGACGTGACGTCACGTTATTGAATACCATGTGACGCTAACGAGACTAAATAGTTTATTAAATATCGTTGACCACAACTGACGACACAAAAACGTAATTTACAAAAACCAGGACGAAATTTCTCTTCAAGTATGTTGATATTGTTGACTAAAACAAGACGAGACAAACTAATTATAACTTTTCTTAATGCCATCGTCCCGACAGAACAGTGACGGCTGACGGGAGCTCTGTGTTATTAGCATTAGCTGGAGCTATTTGAAAAGCTAGTTTTAGCTGAACGTTACCTTGGCTAAAGTTGGGACTATTCATAATCCAGCTGCAGACCTACAAACAAAGTACAGCAAGTTGGCAAAGGAGTATTCCAAGGTAAATCACTTTGTCACCAGTAACGTTACATTGTTTGTATTTCCATCTAGATCGCGTTAGCTAGTGGCTAAGCTAGCTCACGCTAATGTGGCACTGCACACAATTAATGACATAATGCAGACAGCCATACCGGTGACAATGTTTAGCTTTTAGTGCCAAATGATAAGAGTCTGAGGCGGAGTCTCAAAAGAGAATGTTGAATATTTATTTTGCATTAAAAATCACAACAGTGCCTCTGCTAGGAGCTAACTGAACCGGAGCTTCTGGATAGGAAGTGCACAACAACGTTTAACGTCCGTGTGGAACCAATGTGCCAAGTGCCAACAACCTTTCCGTGGGTGAAGCATAGTTGAGCATAGTTGTCATTTAATGATACTAATACTAATCTATACAATCACCTGTTATTGAATAAATACCATTACTTTCTAGTTATTACTAAAAAACAGTATATATAAAACAGTAGCTGTAAAAAAGAAAAGAAAAAAAGTTTTATAATTTATATAATATAATTTTTTTTTATGTATGCACTGGTATCGGATCAGTATAACCAGACCTAGACCACCTCTAACTCTAACCCTTAACCAGACCTAGACCACCTCTAACTTTAACCCCTAAGTTAGGGTTGTGACTTAGAGGTGGTCTAGGTCCGGATAGGGGTTAAGAGTTGGTCTAGCCCTTTACATCCATCTATCTAAATAATAATAATAAATTATAATGAATGCTTAACTACCTCTACGTTACCCTAACCAGACCTAGACCACCTCTAACCACTAACCAGACCTCTTCCATGTGGCACTTTAACACTGACCTCAGAATGTGATTTTATATAATGTTTTTATGCAAGCAGATTGCAATCAGTGTGTACTACTACTAGTACTACTGTGTGTTCTGTTTACTTAGTTTACAGTATCCTGTTATAGAATAAACCGCTACCAGACACAGCGGAGAGAGAGAGGACGGACATGGCAGAGAGAAAGGAAAGACACAGCAAACAGAAGACAGACAGAGTTCAGCGTCATCTCTCTGGTCAGAAACAACGTCACCACATCCGTAATGCTCTCTTAGATGCATACATTGGACCATGTCTACACCAACATATACTGTAGGTGCAACAATACATTGGACCATGTCTACACCAACATATACTGTAGGAGCAACAATACATTGGACCATGTCTACACCAACATATACTGTAGGAGCAACAATACATTGGACCATGTCTACACCAACATATACTTCCTGTGTATCACTTGTGCCACCGACTCAGATTCCCCTAGGTTAAAAAATAAATACGCAATTTAAATCAGAAAATGTTCCATGTTGACTATTTCTGACAAGTTTTTTTCCATTAACTAAAAATAGACAAAAATGTCATCCGTTTTCGTCGACTAAATCTAGACTAAAACAAAAAAGACAAAATTGAGACAAAAACTGACTAAGACTAAAATGCTCAGACATTTAGTTGACTAAAACTGACTAAACGAAAAATAAATGTAGATGACTAAATATGATGAAAACGAAAAAGGAGCACTTGACACATGACTAAGACTAAAACTAAAATGAAAATAGCTGCCAAAATTAACACTGCCCCTCACTCTGTCCCAGTCCATATCCATCACAGACATCATGATCACCTCCAAGACCACTACCTGTTCCCTCGACCCCCTCCCCACCACTCTCACCAAGGCCTGCCTCACTGCTCTCATCTCCCACCTCACTGCCCTCTTTAGGCCATTTAGGCTGAGAAGTGGCTAGAAAACGATTCTCGTTCCCACCTCGGCTGGACTTTGTCTGTACTCTGGTAGAAGAAACAATCCCAATTGGTTGAGCGTAAGATACGTGACCGAACTCGCACCAATTACGTCAAATAAAACTCTGTGGTGACCCAAGTATCCGTTCGCGAGGAAAGATCTAGTCCCGACTTTAAAAGTATGATTGCGCAAAACGGGCAGGATTGTAAATGGAGAACTTTTTATTCCTAAATCTACGCCAATAGATCTTTAGCCCAGAGTGAAAATTGTGTAGTTTCAAGTTTCACGTTTTTTTATTAGTCATATAAAAATACAGAGTACTTGTATATAAAATGCTTCTTTCTGTTTTGCTCCAGAGATTATGCTAGATAAAAATAGATAAGTATAAAATAGAAGTCAAGTATGTAGACAAAAGTGTTCAATGTACATAATATACAATGCAGAGTAGAAAAGTAACTGAGTTACAATACAATATACAGTACAATGCAGAAATGGGATGAGGTACAATTTAGGTACAATTTACAGTAAGGTGTGATGAGGTATGAGTTGTAGTGCAAATTCTTTACCAATAAATATAAAGTGTGTTAAGTGTCTAAAGTGGGTAAAGTGGGTGCTGCAGTGAGTTGTTTGTTTAAAGTGAGTGTGTGTGCGTGCTGTGAGTGTATTTGATGGTTTGTTACATAGTGTTATTGTCATTTAGCATCCTGATGGCCTGGGGATAGAAGTTTCTTCTGAGTCTCTCTGTGCTTGCCATGAGACTCCGGTATCGCTTGCCTGACCGCAGCAGTTCAAAGAGGCAGTTGTTTGGGTGGCTGGAGTCTTTGATTATTCTCTTAGCCTCTTAGCCTTACCCAAGAAGAGCCTTACCCACCTCCAATTGTGCGTTCGGCTGAACGGGCCACTCTCTGTAGTCTGCTACGGTCTTGTGCGGTACTAAAGATGCAATCCTTATACAACGTAAATGCACCTTCTGGTTCTACTGGTATGCGCTTGGTTGACGCGCTCAGATAGCAGCACTCGGGAGATCGGATTTGTATGAGACATTTATTTTCCTTTCATATTTTCCATATAGATCTTCGGATTCCAATAATCCCCACAATGAACCATAGGAAATGTGTATCTTACCGTTTGACGGCGAAATCATATTGTAGAATCAAAACAATCAAAACATATAAGCTGCTCTGCAGCGGTCAAAAAACCGTGTCGCCACATACCAGACATTCTTAGAACACTGGCTGTGTAACGGCCAGCCCATTTTAAACACCTGATGCCTGTTTCCCCAAATTAGCCACATGCATCTCAATTGGCATCTCCCTAATTAGCTTATCAAAAATATAATAATTACAACAATACATGATCACAAAACCCATTATGTATATAAGTCATGACAGATAACAATAATAATAATAATAATTTCACAACCATACATTTGGCACTAACAGTGATTATATAGATTATGGCATTTTAAGTGCTTCTATAGGCTATGTATGAAATATAGACTATAGACCTATACAATTATTTACAAAGTAAACAAAAACATACATTTGGCTCCAACATACCGGCCCCTAATTGTCGTGGAACCTTACATGGCAATTACCAAAAACATGCTTAACGGAGCCAACACAATACTTCTTTGTTCTACAAAGTCCGCGTCACATTGCACACTGTCCAATCTTCTGCTCCTTGAGCGTAGCGCGAATGTGAAAAACGTAGCGCACAGTTCATCTACGAAATAGTTGTGTGTATAGACGATGCGTGTAATGTGTGCGTGTGTAAAGGGAGGGGGTAGCGTGTATTCTTGGGGGCGTGGGGGAGGGGGGGGGGAGTGCACATCTTCAAAGGGAGGGTAGGATAAGGGCCGTCTTAGGGTGAGGAGAGGGGGGTGGATGCAGGCTGTGGTTCATCTTGAGCCTCTACCAGCAGAACCAGCTTTGAGATTGGTCGGCGAAGTGTGCTAGTCTTTGTCCTAACCAGCACTTGCCGCACGAATCCTCTTGCATCCGGTAGGACTTGAGTGACTTGGCCCATTAACCAAGAGTTTCTTGGGGAGGTGTCATCGATGATGAGGACCACGTCTCCTTCTGTCAAGTTTCTTCTTTTCTTGGTCCATTTCTGACGTTTCTGCAGCTCTGGCAAGTACTCTTTTAACCATCTCTTCCAGAACAAGTCCGCCATGTACTGAACTTGACGCCACCTTCTTTTCCCATAGCCGTCGCTTGGATCAAATGTGCCGGGAGGAAGGTAAGGTTTGGTCTTGAGCAGGAGGAGGTGGTTAGGTGTTAGTGGCTCTAGGTCTCCAGCATCGTTGGAAGCGGTAGTGATGGGCCGATCATTTATGATAGCCTCCACCTCGCACAAAAGAGTGGTGAGCCCTTCCTCATCAAGCTTCTGCTGCTGTGTGAGGGCACTGAGAATGCGTCGGACAGTTCTTATTTGCCTTTCCCAGATTCCTCAATGATGGGATCCTGTTGGTGGGTTAAATATCCACTGTATCCCTTTAGTCAGCAGGGTGTTCTGGATCGTTGTGTGGTTTAAACCTTGGATAGCTTCTCGCAGCTCCTTCTCAGCTCTAACCAGGTTTGTCCCATTGTCTGACCTCATGATCTTCACGGTGCCTCTTCTTGCCACAAACCTCCTGATGGCGTTAATGCATGAGGTGGCGTCGAGACTTTGAGCTAGCTCCAAGTGCACTGCTCTGATGTTGAGGCAGGTGAAAACCACACCGTATCGCTTCACTGTGGATCTTCTTTGCTTCACCTCAAATGGGCAGAAGAAATCTACGCCCACATTTGTGAAGGGCGGATCCTCAGGAGTGACTCTTTATTCTGGCAAGTCTGCCATTAACTGTTCAGCCCTCACTTGACTGAGTCTCCTGCAGGTCACACATTTCGAGATGACCTTTCGGATGGCGGCATTTCCTCCAGGAATCCAATATTTCTGCCGCAGTCGAGAGAGGGTGTGACTCCTTCCACTATGTCCTACGTTCTCATGAACGTGTCTGCAGACCAGTTGAGTCATGTGATGGTTCGGGGGTAGGATAAGCGGATGCTTGGCTTCCAACGGCATAGCTGATTTCACCAGCCGACCACCCACTCTCATCAAGTCGTCCTGGAGAACAGGGGAGAGCTTATTGAGGTGACTGTTCTTCTTTACTGAAAGTCCCTTCTTCAGCGCGGTCATCTCCTCCTTATATGAAGTAGACTGACAAAACTGGATTATCGCGGTTTCTGCTTGCTGTAGATCTTCAGCTGAGAGGGGTCCTTTCTTGTCTTTTGCCTTCTTGTCAGTTGGGCCTTTTGTCGCTTGTGCTTTCAGCACAGACTTGATGCGCAGGATCCAAGCAACAGCTTTCTTTAGGCGATGCCATTCAGAGTAGTGAGTGAGCAACCTGTTGACTGTGCTTTCACCATCCTCTCCAATGGTCCCATCCTTTCTGGTGGTAACTTGTACCGAAAGTACTTTCACCTCCAGGTCACTGACTGTGAGAGGTAGATCCGGCTCTTGGGGCCAGTGAGATTCAGGGAAATGAAGGAACTCTGGCCCTGCCAACCATGCTTCGTCCTTGAGAAAGCGAGTTGCGGAGGTGCCTCTTGAGGCACAGTCTGCAGGGTTCGTGTTGCCATTCACAAACCTCCACTGGGAAGGCTTTGAGGACGCTCTTATAACAGCAATTCTGTTAGCGACGAAGGTCTGAAACCTTAAAGCCTCATTTTTAATGTACTTTAGGACGGATGTACTGTCTGTCCAAAAGACAGATGGTTCAAGTGAAAGTTCAAGCTCTTCTCGCATCATCCGATCCATACGAACCGCTACAGTGGCAGCCGTAAGCTCCATTCTTGGGATTGTCACAGGCTTGAGTGGAGCAACCCTGGCCTTGCCCATGAGGATAGAACAGTGAACTGTACCGTCACTGTTCATCAATCTTAGGTACGAGACGGTACCGTATCCTGTTTCGCTTGCGTCCCCAAAGTGATGCAACCGTGCGGAGACCGGATGGCCGAAGCCTATAGGCGTGATGCATCTTTTGACCTTGAAGCCTCTCAGCAAATCAAGGTCACTCAACCACCTGGACCACTGCTGCTCGAACTCCACAGGGATTTTTTCATCCCAACTGAGCTTCATTCCAGTTAGCCTTTGCAGGATTTGCCTTCCAGGGAGGATGACGGGGGCCAACATGCCCAACGGATCGTAGATGGAGCTCACCGTTGACAACATGCCTCGCCTGGTAAGCGGTTTGTCTGGTAGGTTGATCTTGAATTCAAATGAATCCGTTTCGGTACACCACTGTACGCCTAGGGCTCTTTCCACAGGTAAGATGTGGTCATCTAGATCCAGATCCAGATCTCTGACTTCCTTTGAGCGAGGAGTAGGGTTCTGCTGTTACTAACCCACTTATTCAGCTTGAAACCACCTGTATCACAAATGGCTATGAGTTCGTGAGCAACTTGCAGTGCCTTTGGTTCGTCCTCCACTGACTTCAGGCAGTCGTCCACATAGAAATTCTTCAGGACGGAACAGACTGCTTCAGTGCTGAATTTATCCACGTTGTCTTTTGCACACTGCCGCAGGGCAAAGTTTGCGCAGCTGGGGGAGGAGGTGGCACCAAAAATATGCACAACCATCTTGTACTCCTCTAGCTCGCTGTCCAGGTTCCCATCGGGCCACCACAGAAACTTGAGAAGATCTGAGTCAACCTCTGGCACCTTGACCTGATGAAACATGGCTTCTATGTCGGCCATGAAGGCGACACGTTTCTGCCGAAACCTTGTAAGGACGCCTGTAAGACTGTTGGTCAAGTCTGGTCCCTGGAGCAGTTGTGCGTTTAGAGATGTACCTCGATAGGTCGCTCCGCAATCGAACACCACTCTCAATCTCGGCTTCTTAGGGTGGTATACTCCGTGGTGTGGAATATACCAACTCCTCTTGTTTTGCTTCGCCTTTTGTTCAGGCGTCAGCCTGGTAGCAAAACCCTTGGCCAAGATATCAGCCATGAAAACTTTGTAGTCTTCATAGAACTTCTTGTTCCTTTGAAACGTTCTCTTTAAGTTTAAAGCTCTTTGTTCCGCAACACCACGATTGTTGGGGAGTTCAAGTTGCTCTTCTCTCAGTGGGAGCCCAATAGAATAATGTCCATCCACCAGTGTGACCGAGTTGGAGACTAACTCCAAAAACGTATGGTCTTCTTTGGACATTTCTTTCCTTTCCTCATGCCCGTGTTCCGGGAAGTCGAGCTTGACTTGCTGCTGCAGCAATTCCTCCACTCTTGTGACAGATATCCTGTTTGCACTTACGACAGGTATTCCAGTGCGGGATAGATTCATTGTCCTTAGCGGTCCATTTACCGTCCAACCCAGGATAGTCTTAACAGCGTATGGGCCATTCCCGCGGCTGTTAATGACTCTTAATGGCTCTAGAGCTTTTGGCACGTTGCATCCAATTAGCAGACCAATTTCTGCATCAATCTGAGGGATCCTGATGTCTTCCCTCAGGTACGGCCATGAATCCACATCCTTTTGGGTGGGTATGTTATCTTTACGCACTGGAATCTCCTTCTGAGTGTACACATCTGGAAGCTGCACATACTCATCGCTCTCCAGACCACATATTTCCAGGTCACATGAGACAGAGGTTTTAGTGGATTCCTCCTTGTTTAGCGTTTTCAACAGTATTTCTGCCTTTCGGCCGGTTACTTGGAGCTGCTGTAGAAGTGCT
Organism: Notolepis coatsorum; assembly: GCF_963971535.1. Classification (NCBI taxonomy): domain Eukaryota; kingdom Metazoa; phylum Chordata; class Actinopteri; order Aulopiformes; family Paralepididae; genus Notolepis; species Notolepis coatsorum. The sequence goes on along the minus strand of NC_140178.1, from coordinate 114,603,716 downwards.
TCAGTGCAAAATGTTGCGGTGCTCCCAGTGTCTAGGAACGCATACGTCATTATGATGTTATTACCCTTCTGTGATTTCACTTTTACAGGCACAATTGCTAGGATGCCTTCTGGCTCCCCGGCCCCAGTATCCTTCCGTCCATCCTTACCCCTGTCCACCAAGTCCACACTGGAAGCAGCACTTGCTACAGCCTTTTCGGTTTGCTGTGGCCTCTTAGCGATGTGCAAGATTGTGGGGTGTTTTAGTTTGCACTCCTTACAGGTAAGCCTCTGAGTACAACCCTTACTCATGTGCCCTAGATCCAAACATCCAAAGCACAGCCCCTTAGTCTTCAGAAACTCCAGCCTGTCCTTGTGGGCTTTCTTGAGGATCTTAAGGCAGGTGGCAATAGTGTGCTCTCCCTGACAAAACAAGCAGCGGTTGGGCAGCCGATTAACCCTTTTGTCTTTCGGTCCCATTGCTGCTGGTGTTGTTTCAGTAGTTGCCTGTGGCGTTGTTACACTGGTGGCAAAGCCACTCTTACTCTGTTTGGCCCTTAGGCTGGTTGTGCTGGATGCAGTAGGCGCAGGAGTATAAATGGTTGTGGCATGAGAATCTTTGAGGTTACCAAACACAGGGTGGGAAAGAAGCCTTGACTGCTTATCTATGAACAGCACCAGGTCTTTAAACTTGGCTCGTCTCTTCTCTCTATCTTGTATGTCACAAGCTATAGCTCTCCACTTCTCTTTGAACTTATACGGGAGCTTGGAGAGAACAGCCTTCATATTAGTTGGGTGATCCATTTCTTGCATGTAGTCCACCGTATCCATTGTGTTCAGACAGCTGCTGAGAAACACTGAGAAGGCCTTTAAAGCTTCCGAGTCTTCAGCTTTGATAAACGACCAACCAAGAGCCTTGTTGATGTAGGCCATGGCGATCTGATAATCCTCTCCGAAATGGTGCTTCAACAATCTTTTTGCCTCTGTGTATCCTGTGTCGGGTTGCATGTACTGGCAACTACGCACCAGCTCTCTTGGTTGGTTAACAGTGTATTGCTCCAAAAAATAAAGCCTGTCCTTACTGTCCTCTGTCTTCTTCTCAATACCATGTTCAAATGCTCTGATAAAGAACTGGTAATTTAAAGGATCTCCATTAAATGTTGGGATACTGAGTGGCGGTAATGAAGACATCTTCTGTTGTTTAACGAGTGTTTCAGTTATCACGTTTTGTTTTTCCATTATGTTTACCAGGTTGCTCATTTCATCTCCTCCAGAGCCGGAAGATGAGCTGCTGGATGGGGGTGGCAACTGCCTTGGCTGGGCCTTTGTGGCTTGTGCACTGGAGCTTGTGTTTTCTTGTGTATTCTGTACAAGACTTTGGAAGTTGGAAGTAGCTCCAACTACATTGAGGATGCTTGTATTATCATTGGGGTTACCCACTCTGATAGCTGCTCTCTGTACAGTTGGGGGAGGCAGCTGAATGAACTCAGGTTCCAGGTTTGTGCTTGAAAATAGATCCTGACCATGCACATCCACAAGCCCATCATCTTCTATGTCAAGTAGTCCTTGTTCCAGATAGTCATTCATCCCATCTTCTAAATGGGGCATGGTGGGATGTGAGAGCATGGCAGTGGCAGGTTGTACATCAGAATGCTCATATTTCCTTATGACACTCAGTTTTGCAGCATTTGCTGCTATTTCCGTTTCCAGTTCAAACTGCTTCCGATTTGCCTTCAGCTTGGCTTCAAGCTTGGCTTCCTCCACTTCCATAGCTTGTTGCCGTGCCGACCTGTCAGCTTCAAGCTTGGCTTCCTCCCTTTCCATAGCTTGTTGCCGTGCCAACCTGTCAGCTCTTGCCATAAGCTCCGCCTCCTTACATTCCAGAGTAACCTTTAGTGAGCCAAGAGATGATCCGGATGCGCTTGACCTTGACCTTGACCTCCGTGAAACTCTGTCACATGGTTTTACAACATTTGATTCTCTCTGGACAGAAGCAGTAGAAACCCAATCTTTAACTGTAGCCTTGTACTCCAGAAGAGACTCCACTTTGGGGTCATACCAGTCAACTTGATCACTTTGCATCTCCTCTGTGGTCAGTAATTCACACAGTAAGTCATTGCATGTACCCAGGTCACTGCACAATCGTGGAAGTTCATTTTCCAGTTTGGATCTCACCAATTCAACATTGCACACATTTTGCATTAATTGTGTTATTTCATTTTTCATTTTGGTTATTAAACCCAGTCTTGCACTTCTGGAGGCCTTTAAACATTTTAGCTTTTCTTTTTTCTTTTCCAGCTCTCTCTTCATACTCAGCTCCACCCTCTTCCTTCGAGTGTTCAGAACCCCCTTCTTTCAATTGATCAGGCATTTTCTCCATTCACAAAACACCAACACAACGTTTCAGTTTTATTTTACTTCAGCCGCGTTGCGCGTTTGAAATGCACTTCATTCATGCAGTCCTTCTGGGTGCCTTGAAACCTCCCTTTATGCTTTTACACACACCGCGGTGACGCGTCGTTCAGCGGAGGGCGGAGCGCATTCATTCATAAACAACACGGCAACGCGGAAGTATTGGATCCGTAGTAAATGTCAGATACCGCTCGCTTTCCATTCGCAGCGCGAAACATGTACAACGTCCATTAACTCCATTTCATCAACAAGCAGCAGGGTTTTTTGACTATAAAGATGCAATCCTTATACAACATAAATGCACCTTCTGGTTCTACTGGTATGCGCTTGGTTGACGCGCTCAGATAGCAGCACTCGGGAGATCGGATTTGTATGAGACATTTATTTTCCTTTCATATTTTCCATATAGATCTTCGGATTCCAATAATCCCCACAATGAACCATAGGAAATGTGTATCTTACCGTTTGACGGCGAAATCATATTGTAGAATCAAAACAATCAAAACATATAAGCTGCTCTGCAGCGGTCAAAAAACCGTGTCGCCACATACCAGACATTCTTAGAACACTGGCTGTGTAACGGCCAGCCCATTTTAAACACCTGATGCCTGTTTCCCCAAATTAGCCACATGCATCTTAATTGGCATCTCCCTAATTAGCTTATCAAAAATATAATAATTACAACAATACATGATCACAAAACCCATTATGTATATAAGTCATGACTTCATTCATACAGATAACAATAATAATAATAATAATTTCACAACCATACATTTGGCACTAACAGTGATTATATAGATTATGGCATTTTAAGTGCTTCTATAGGCTATGTATGAAATATAGACTATAGACCTATACAATTATTTACAAAGTAAACAAAAACATACATTTGGCTCCAACAGGTACTATTCCCAAACCAGGAGGTGATATTGCCAGTCAGGATGGTCTCTATTGTGCATGAGTAGAAGTTCTTAAGGATCTTCTGACTCACTTGGAACTTCCTTAGGCGCCTAAGGAAGTAGAGGCGTTGCCGTGCCTTCTTGATAACACTGTCAATGTGTGTGGTCCATGTCAAGTCCTCGGATATGTGGACTCCAAGGTACTTAAAACTGTTCACTCTCTCAACCGGTGCCCCGTTGATGCTGAGGGGGCTGTAGTCCCTGACCCCCGACCTCCTAAAGTCCACAATCATCTCTTTTGTTTTGCTGACGTTCAGGGAGAAGCAGTTCTCCTGACACCACCGCAACAGATTCTTTACCTCTTCCAGGTAGGCCCTCTCATCGTTTGCAGAGATCAGGCCCACCACTACTGTGTCGTCAGCAAATTTGATGATTGTGTTGTTGTTCCACTGTGCCACACAGTCATGTGTGTACAGGGAGTAGAGGAGGGGACTCAGAACACAGCCCTGGGGGGCCCCTATGTTGAGGGTGATAGATGAGGAGGTGCAGTTGCCTGCTCTCAACACCTGGGGTCTACCCGTCAGGAAGTCCAAGACCCACTGGCAGAGGTCATAGTTCAAGCCCAGGTCCCTGAGCTTGGCTATGAGTTTGGAGGGGACTATGGTATTGAATGCTGAGCTGTACAGCTACTATGAATAGCATTCTCACATAGTTCCCCTGCCTCTTGTCCAGGTGTGATGCTGCTGTGTGCAGCACATGGGCTATGGCGTCCTCCGTGGACCTGTTGGGGCGGTATGCAAATTGCAGGGGGTCCAGGTTGATCGGGAGGGAGGAACAGATGTAGCCCTTCACTAGCTTCTCAAAGCACTTCATGGCTATGGAGGTGAGAGCTACAGGGCGATAGTCGTTGAGGCAAGCAGGCTTGGATTTTTTGGGTACATAATGGTGGGTACATAATGGTGGACTTCTTCAGACAGGTGGGGATGACAGCCTGTTCTAAGGACAGGTTAAATATGTCAGTGAATACCGGGGCCAGTTGGTCGGCACAGACTTTTAGGACACGGCCGGGGATACCGTCCGGTCCTGCTGCCTTCCTGATATTCACTTTGTTAAAGGTCCTCCTCACCTCATGTTCTGTTATCCTGAACACTGAGTCTCCATCGGCAGTGGCCTCCCCCTCCATTGCAGTGGTTTGTAGGCTGGTGTTATTCACAGCCTCAAACCTTGCATAGAAGGTATTGAGATCATTTGCCAATGAGATGTCACTGTTCAGCTTGAGGGAGGTGCCTTTGTAATCTGTCATCGTTCTGAGGCCCTGCCACATAGCTCTAGAGTCAGCCTGTTCAAACTGTATCTCGCCGCCTTGTGTTCATTCATGTTGCCTGTCACAAGCGCGGCATTGTATGCTGAGGTGCACGCTTTCAGAGCCTCACGGACAGATTAGTCTACCCAGGGCTTTTGGTTTGGGTAAACTCTAATTGTGTTAGAGGGGATTGTTTCTTCTACCAAAGTACAAATAAAGTCCAGCACTGTCTCTGTGTAGTCATTAATATTGTCTGTGTTGTGGCGGAACACACTCCATTCTGCACATTCAAGTGCTGCCTGGAGCCTCTGCTCTGACTCCACAGTCCAGCGCTTAACCTCTCGCGTTACTACAGGGGCGTGCTTGAGACTTTGTTTATACTGAGGTAAAAGAAAGATGGCGTCATGGTCTGATTTGCCGAAAGGACTAGTAGCCTGAGACTTGTACCGTTCTTAAATTGCGAGTAGCAATGGTCTAGGATATTCCCGCCTCTGGTGGAACAAGTCACATGCTGATAGAAATCTGGCAACACTTTTCTCAGATTAGCGCTATT
>NC_140178.1:114511953-114595868 GCF_963971535.1 Notolepis coatsorum | reverse complement strand
TGTGTGTGATTATTATTGTCTCACAGTAGTGTGTATACATTGTGTGTGTGTTTTTTAGCTAAAGTGGATAGAAAACACAGTACTGTGCAAAAGTCTTAGGCACCCAAGAGTTTTTATATAAATTGTCTTACAGTACATTATTTTATTTTTAATAATAATATAAGCTGCATATAAGGAATACAACCAAATCCTCTGTCATACCATACAATTGTATCATTATTTTGCATCGTGTTGAATCGTATCGCCCCAAATCGTATTATGTTGAATCAAATCGTATCGAATCGTATCGTATCTCAACAGGGGTGAATCGTATCGTATCGCATCGCCCGGTGCTTCAAATGTATCGGTAATGTATCGTATCGTTGGCACCGTATCGAGATGCGCATCGCATCGGCCTCAGTGATGGAGATGCACATCCCTAGTCTCCACATGTGTCGGAGGAAGCATGTGGTGGACTTCAGGGTTCCCTTGTACCGACCAGTAGGAGGAACATGCGCACAACAACCAGGTAGGGGAGGGGGGGGGGGGGGGAATTGGCACAGACGCCTGGCCTTAAGACCACTATTGAACTTGGGGGAGCAAGGGTATGATCTTGCTCCACCACTTTTTGATCATATGAAAAATATGATATACCCCCCCCCCCCCCCAATATATAAATCTAACCATAACTACGTAATTTCAATCAAATTAATAATACGCAATGACACTTAACACATTTTTAAGATTGCGAACCCCCCCCCCCCCCCCCCCCCCCCCTGCCCCATTATGGTTTGATCCAGTTCCTCCCATCTCCAGCGCGTAGACCTTGGCGCACAGCGCTGCAGTCTGGCTGCAGGTAGGCTGAGTGTAAATATCAAAGCCCACAGAGTGTGTCATAATATTGGTGGCAGGCAGGCAGGCTTTTCCAGTAAGTTGTTCAAATAAAAGGATTATGTTAGACATAAGTTACTATTGAGTGGTAGTAGAACTTCTACGGTTCTACCACGCAATACAATAAAAGTGTTTCACGGTCCCGAATTGCGATCTGGTCATACGGTTTCCTCGAATAAATAATAATAACGTTTCCCTCTCTGGTTGGCGTTAGCTTTAGTGCTAGCCGCTAGCTAACGTTATCTAGATATGTGGTGTGAGCTGGATGACGTTAACGCTATCTATATGGCAGACGAGCAGGGCCGGGTTTAACGACGGCCGCGGCCCGTGGGCCTATAGTGACGAGGGGCCTCCATTTTTTTTTTGAGATCGATGTCATGATTGTGCACTGCAGACTCAGGGAGGAGGCAGAAAAGGAGAGAAAGAGACACAAGATTTACAGGTAATGGAAATATATCTTTTTTCTCTTTCTTATTAAAAACTTGGCCTATTTGAAAGGAGATTGATTTAATAAAAATGAATGAGCGAAAAATCAATATACAGTGTATATACAGTATAATATATTATTATTATAGTAATTGGCTATCATACTGCAATATAAACTGAGTTTTATAGTGAAAAGAGCAGCTTTATTGGTCAAGATTGAAGGCTCTATATTGCAGGAAATTGCACGTACAGGTTCATTAAATTTAATAAAAAAAAAATTCTTGCACCCCCACTTTCAACTATAACTAGGCGGCCATGGGCACAACGACTAAATTGGGATGGGGAGATTTTTTTTTAAATCAGGCGGAGAAAAAGAGGATAAAAAAAAAAGAAAAGAAAAAAACACTGGTTCTAACGGGTTGAGGTTGAAATGAAGATTTTCAAACTAAATTTTTTTTTTTTTTTTATAAACAAAGTTTTTTATTCAAAGATTACATTTACATTCATATCTTGCATACAGATGTCATGTCCTTTGTTGTTTCCTTACTGAATATCCCTCCCTCCCGCCCCACCCAGAAAAATTAAAAAGACAGTACAAAAGTAAATAAATACATACAAAATAAAACAAGACAAATACAAAATGTGACATTAGGATCCACTTTAACAGCAATATGGTACTCTTAAAGGATAAGTATATTTGCTATGGATATAATGAAACATAAGTGCAACTCCAGGTCCGATACACAAGCCAGGTCGTATGACCCTAAATACGTGAGGTGGGAGATTAAATAAATACACGCCTACTGTCCCCAACAACCCCAATCAACAGGTAAGCCCACTCAGTGAAAACTGTCCCCCCCCTACATGGCACTCGACATAACTTCAGTCAGGAGGAAACGGATCTATTCTATCTACATATGAGATTAGCGGTTGCCAATGTGTGTAGAATTTATCAGCTGATCCTCGAATTGTAAATTTTATTTTTTCCAGTTTTAGGAATGACATCACATCATTCAGCCATAATCTGGATGATGGGGGAGGTTCTGCTTTCCAATGCAAGAGTATCCTCCTGCGGGCAATCAGTGAGGCAAAGGACACTACATTGTATTGTTTTTTGGTCAAGATCACATCCTCCTCGGGGATCCCAAAGATAGCAATTTGGGGGCAGGGCACTATAGTAATCTCCAGTACCTCCGAGATGGTATCAAAAAAGAACTTCCAGAATGTTATCAGTTTCGAGCAGGACCAGAACATGTGGGTTAGATCCCCTGGTGACTGTGCACATCTGTTACAGTTGTCTGTCACATTGGGATATATTTTAGCCAATCTGGCATTGCTATAATGGACTCTGTGAAGGACCTTAAACTGAATAAGGCCAAGTCTGGCACAGGAGGAAGAGGTATTAACTCCCTCTAGTGCGTCCCCCCACCATTCATCCGAGAAGGCTACCCCTAGTTCAGTCTCCCATCCCGTCCTAATCCTGTTTATGGCCGTGTCTTTTCTAGGTATGGTATCATAGAGATATGAAACATGGCCCCTATCCATACTAGCAGAGTGTCGAAAACGCTCCACACCTGATGGAGGGGGCAACTGTGGAAACGTAGGGGAATGGGTCCTCACAAAATGCCGAATCTGGAAATATCTAAACCGGTCAGAGTGAGGTAAGTTATATGTGTCACATAGGTCCCCAAATTCTGCAAATACACCATCTATGTATAAGTCACTCAAAGTGATTAGTCCCTCTTTCTTCCATCTAGCGAACCCAGAGTCCAGTGTAGCAGGTAAGAAAAGGTGGTTATTACAGATGGGTGCTGACATAGAGAGCTTAGTCCACCCGCATATCTTTCTCATCTGGGCCCATATCTTTAATGTGGAAACAACAATTGGGTTCTTACTATATTTTGTTGGTGATAGTGGCATTTCACCACAAGCTAAAGCTTGAAGGGAAGATGTTGGGCAAGAACTGGCCTCAAGTTGACCCCAGCTGCTGTCCGGTTCACTCGTCCACAAGACAATTTTGTGAAGATTGGCGGCCCAGTAATAGAACATGAAATTTGGTAGGCCCATTCCTCCCTGACTCCTATCCCTTTGCAGCAAGGATAATTTTATTCTTGGTGTTTTGCCCTCCCAGATAAATGAAGAGATCATCTTATCCAGATCAAGAAAAAATGCTTTGGGGAGAAATAAGGGGAGACTTTGGAATAAGTATAAATATCTGGGTAATACATTCATTTGAATGGAATGTACTCTGCCAGCTAAGGACAGGGGTAAGCCATTCCACCTCTGTAAGTCAGCCTTTACCTTTGTTGTTAATGTGGTAAAGTTTTGTTTTCGAAGAGAGCAAAGAGATTGGGAGATGTTAATGCCCAGGTACTTAAAACCAGTATCCGCTATCTGGAAAGATGGAAGGCGATGGGAAATATTCCGGGCGAGATCATTAATTGGGAAGCATTCACTTTTCTGTACGTTTAATTTGTAGCCAGAAAAGCTTCCAAAAACCTTTAGAAGAGACAAAATATTTGGGATACCGGCCATTGGGTCTGATATGTAGAGCAATAGATCGTCTGCATAAAGAGATACTTTATGCTCGCTACCTCCCCTCCTAATGCCAGAGAACAAGGATTCAGCTCTAAGAGCTATGGACAGGGGTTCAATGGCCGCCGCAAAAATCAATGGAGACAGTGGGCACCCTTGGCGTGTCCCACGTGTGAGTGGGAAGGGCTTAGAACTGAAGCCATTAGTTGTGACACATGCCTGGGGGGCGGTGTACAGTAAGCGTATCCACGCCAACATTTCTTCCCCAAATCCAAACTGTTTTAATGTAAAGAACAAATAGTACAAAAATCTTTCTTTACCAAGTTTTACTGAGAATATTGCAACATCAATGATCTGCTATACTGGCTCATTCTTCAGAGAGCCTCTCACTGGAATGTATGTGACCCACCAGGCTGCAACAGCTGCAAGTGTTTAGCAATAACAGCAAATGTGAAAAGTCCCTAGACTGCCAGAAGAGCCGTAACGTGTTTGTAAACGGTCAATGGCTGCATTTATACAGCAGCTTTTTATCCAAAGCGCTTTACAATTTGTTCCTCACATTTTACCCACTCACCGCTGGGTTCATTAGATCAGAACATACTGGACCCTAAGAACCATCCAGTCATTAGATCAGAACATACTGGACCCTAAGAACCATCCAGTCATTAGATCAGAACATACTGGACCCAACATACTGGACCCTAAGAACCATCCAGTCATTAGATCAGAACATACTGGACCCTAAGAACCATCCAGTCATTAGATCAGAACATACTGGACCCTAAGAACCATCCAGTCATTAGATCAGAACATACTGGACCCTAAGAACCATCCAGTCATTAGATCAAGTCGAATAGGTTCCAATATACAGTGAAGAGATATAAAAAGGTTTCTTACCAATAAGGGCTTTAAAAATAAACAAATACCAAGAGAAGGCCAACCCACCCTGTCATAAAGGACACAATTTTGAGTATCATATCTGTCACCAGTAATACAGTGAAAGAGTCCAGAGGTTTAAGAGCTGCAGCATGTCTGTATAAATACATAACCATAGTCCAAAATAGTCCTGATAAGAAGACTGATTGAACAATTATCTTCCTACTGATCAGAAAGGAAAGCTGGATCTGTTTATGTACAGGAAACCAATGTTCCTTCCGCCAGTCGCACACACATACGAGGAGTGGCCAATTTTCTTTTTTTTTTGAAAAAAAAAATCTAATAAAATGGAGCAATTTCTTTTGTTTTTAACCGACATTTAAAAAGCCATTGCTGTTTTCTTTTTTGTCAGAATAAAAAAAAATGGCATTTGGCATCTACCAATCTATGATTCTGACAGAAATCTCTTCAGTTGGACCACACATGAACGAGATGTGTTTTCACAGTTTCAATCCAATGAGGCAACTGCACTGAAGAGGAATTAAAAACTGACACTATTGATTGTGCGATTGGTAGTTTAATTGCACATTACCGTGGGGAGAGAGCAGGTCTGAACTTCGTCACATACAACCTTTCTAACCCTCACGTTTGTATAGTATACCAATTACCGGAATTACCGGAATTCCTTGGATCACTCCAACACAGTAACGTAACCCGACTACATTTAATTACTTTAGGATTAGTTTGCCTCTGAAATGTACATCTTCTGGCCGCCTACTACCTACTATACTAATATTTATTTCAACCTTTATTTAAAATTGTAAGCATATATGCCTCTACTACTACGCATTCAACACTGCAGCACCCAATTTTCAACACTGTTTGATGAACATTGTTACTCAGCTGAAAGAGTTGTACCCTTCCTACCGATCTGTTGCATAAAACTTAGATAAAAGTGTTCAGCTAAAGGACTAAATGTAAAATGTAAAATGTGAACTGGAGGGTAGAACATAGAATTAGTTTACCGGTCATTTGGACCACGTCTTCTTTTATAATCGTCTACTCTACAGTCTCCCCCCATCTCCCCCCGTCCCATCTCTCCCTGTCTCTCCCGTCTCCCCCGTCTCCCCCGTCTCCCCCACCCCTTCAGACAATCCATTCAACCATGACTGAGCACAGGCTATGTCACAAGCGACCAGGGGTGTAAAGTACTTGAGTAATTGTACTTAGTTACAATACTTAAGTACTGTTTTTGGGGAATTTGTACTTTACTCAAGTATTATTAGGTTTGTATACTTTGTACTTTTACTCAATTACATTTCAGAGAAAAAAAACCACACTTTTTACTCCTTACATTTAAAATGCAGACTGTTACCACCCCCTCCACTCTGTCACCACCCCCTCCACTCTGTTACCACCCCCTCCACTCTGTTACCACCCCCTCCACTCTGTCACCACCCCCTCCACTCTGTTACCACCCCCTCCACTCTGTTACCACCCCCTCCACTCTGTCACCACCCCCTCCACTCTGTTACCACCCCCTCCACTCTGTTACCACCCCCTCCACTCTGTCACCATTGTCCGCCTGTCTGTGTGTCTGTGTGTGTGCTATGTTCTATGCTGACAGCTGCTGGAGGTGGGGGGCGTGGCTGGAGGTGGGGGGCGTGGCTGGAGGTGGGGGGCGTGGCTGGAGGTGGGCGTGGCTGGAGCGCTCATCAGCGCACTGGGAGACACCTGGGCCAGTGTTCCCATGCTCCCTGCTAAAAGCAATGCGGACCTCAGATGCTGGGCTCTCTCCTCCTGAGACGCCAGTAGCGTTGTAATTAGGGCTGCACGGTTTTGGGAAATAATGTAATTGCGATTTTTCTGACAGATATTGCGATTGCGATTAAATTTGCGATTATAATTATAATTTTTTTTAAGCAGCCCCACAGAGGTTTATTGTAAAATGCGGCTTGCATCTGGCCTACGCGGTGGGTCTGTTCGGGACACCGAGCCTGAAAATGTTTCTTTTTAACTGGGAATCAATACCGGTACCCAACGGTACCTTTTCTTTTGTACTTTACTCTCCCTCTCTGAAGTCTAAACTTCACAACACACAATCTAAAACCCCTTATCTCCCTCTCCCAAACCGTTCCTACAACAATAACAACAACTTGCAAAGGAGATCTTGTATCTCAATGGGACTTCCTGGTTAAATTGCGATTTGCTAATTGCATCCTTTCAAATCGCGATTTCGATTTAAAATAGATTAATCGTTCAGCCCTAGCGGTGTTTTGATTTTACATTCTTGGACTTTGTCTTTGTTAGTGGAATAAATCCCTTTATTGCTTGACGTTGGTTGTCTGCGTCTCCCTCTTTGTCATCGCCGTACGGCCGGTTTGTGACAAGTGGGGGCTCGTCAGATTTGGATTTGTTTGATGCCATTTGTTTGGTTTGTAGTGGTATTTTGAGTGGGAGATGCGGTTTTGAGCAGAAATGCGATTGCGATTGTGTTTCAGCAGAGTTGGTCCTGCAAGTCTGCATACGCGAGCAGGTGTCAACCATCAGCGGTGATTGCGGGGTCCGCTGGCGCGCGCATTTGGCCGTGTGTGTGAGTCGCTCTGCATAGGCATTAGTAGCGTAGTCCGTGGACTCGCCATTTTGTTGTTTTAATTTCTTATTTTCGTGTGGTGTGCGGTTGGAGCAGTTGTCCAAAATGTTGGTTGAGCTGCAGGTGGGTAACCAGCTACTAGGCAGGTGTTTATAATCCCACCGCTAATCCACATGAAGACTAGGGTGAGTAATGACAGTTTAGTTTCCGATAGGCAGACTATGTAGAGAGCGACTTCCACGTATTGCTTTTGTACGCACTAGTTGACTCGGCAGCACTGTCTGTTGCTTTAGTATATTTTTGTATATATATATTTTGTGTGTCTCTACGGAGCGGTAGTCTAGGCCAGTGGTTCCCAAAGTCGGGGTCGCGACCCAAAAGTGGGCCGCGAGCAGCCACGGATGGGCCGCGAGATGATTTAAAAAAAACAAAAACAAAAATAAAAATAAATAAAAAAAAAACATTTATTTTATTTTTTAGTTTTTTTTAATTTTTTTATTAAATTTTTTTTGTCAGGCCACTGAACTTGGAAGCAGGCCAGGACAGTGTTTCTAGTTGTATTCTAAAATTCTATTCTATTGTATTCTAAAATGTGACTATATGGTTTTATATTAACTTAATAAATAAACAAAAACGAAAAATCTACTTATTTCAACGAACATTTCAAACTAAATAACAGATTATGCACATAAAACGCTGAAAACAACCGAAGCAACAATAGTATTTTAATGAGGCTATTATTATTATCATTATTATTTTGCAACAAGTTAGCCCTCTCATAAATAGCACATATAAATGAATAACTAACTTGAACTAACTTAATAGGATTGAAGTGATATTTGGCTTAAAAAATCGGTCGCCTGGCAAAAAAAAAAAAAAAAAAAAAGCCAGACGATGTGCATTGGGCCGCGGCTCTCTGACGCCTTATTTTCTGGGTCCCGGCCTGAAAAGTTTGGGAACCCCTGGTCTAGGCTACTATGGCTGGTATAGAGGATTTTGTTGTTTCCCCAAGTGAAGAACTTTTAGAGCATTGTACTAAGGACCAACTTCTTGGTATCAGTGATAAGTATGATATTGATATTAGTGGTCTGATAAACATACAGGGAGTTTAAGGACTGTGGTTAGACGTCAGTTGTTTGACAAAGGCATAGCCTACTGGTGGCTAAGGAAGGGGGACCGGATCGGTCACAAGTAGCACCGTCATGTTCGAATCCGGCTGTCGGCGTTGCCTCCGGCTTGGGCCGGCCGTCATACTAACTCAATTGGCAGAGTTTAGCGGGTGGGAGGTCGATGGGAGGTAATCTGGACGTTGTAAACAGCGACTCCACCAGGTCGGTTGGGGCGCCTGCACAGCAGAGACAGGAAAATGGCGGGGGCAGTGTGTGAGCCTCCTACACGTTACTCCTCGCCAAATGAGAGTCCGCGCTGGCAGGTGAAAAGAAGTGACTGGCTGCCTCCACATGTATCGGAGGGGACATGTATGTGACGGGCTTCTATCCTCCCTATGACCGGCCAGTGGGGGGCACATGCGAGCAACGTTCAAGACAGGGGAGAATTGGCACGGCAAAAAATTGGGATGGGATCAAAATAGAAAAAGGAGGAGAAAAAGTGGATACAAAATAAAAGTAGCACCGTCATGTGCGGTTCCCTCAGGTAATTTAACATTTGAACAGCAGAAAGAGTTGCTTTTGTTACAACTGTCTCATGACCAGGAGGATAAAAAAAAAGGATTATGGAAAAGCAAAAGATGGATATGGAGAAACAAGTGGAAATTTGAGCGTTTGCGGCAGAAAACAGAGCAGGCAAGGATAGATTTGCAAGCTATCAAGTTAGGGCTAGTTAGAGACGGTACGCTCTCAGGGGATGTTTTGCGAGGGGAAGAAATTTCATCTTCACCGTCAAGGCCTTCTGATGTTGTGGGTAATTTGCGACTCTTGCCTAACCTAAATTGATTGATTGAAAACTTTATTAACAGATTGCAGAATGGGTACAATACAGTACAGCTCAATACACACAATTGTTAAGGGGATGCAGACCAGAGAAAGACTTTCGTCTTGTTTACATCAGGGTCCCCCATTTTCAATTAATCTGGACATATATGACATACATGACATACAGATAGTCAGTACTGCTACATCTATACATTTATGACATACCAGATTTGCAAATACAGTACTGTTTGTGATACAGAAGGAGTCAGGAAAAGGGAGTATATACATTTGACGTAGAAACTGTACATTGGAGGAGGTCTGGTGGGGGGGGGGGGGTTGGGTACACTGGGATATTGACAACCATACTGGGTAATCTACATTGGAGGTGGTTGGGGGGGGGGGGGGGCACACTGTATATACAAGCAAAACTGTACATTGAGGGGGGGGGGGGGGGGGAGACACTGTACAAACGAACAAAATTGTACATTGGACTATTGACAAAACCATACTAGGTAAATGACTGTACATTGGAGGGGGTTGGGTTAGGATATTTACAGGGGCCAGTGTTGAATTGCAGTCTCCCGTAGGTGTCCCTTGAGAGAGGTTTTGAAAGTGGGTAGTGATCCACATTCCTTTACAGCTTTGGGTAGGGCGTTCCACATTGATGTGGCATAATTGCGAAACGTGTTTAGTCCCTTATTTGAGCCGAATCTGGGTTTAACATGATTTGTGGAGCTCCCTCTGGTGTTGTGATCGTGGTATTCACTGACCTTTGGGAAGTATTTTGACATGTACATGGGTACCTTGGTCGTGTAGTGTATCTTGTAGACCAGGCCCATTGCAAGTTGCTGTACTCTGTCGTCTACTCTAAGCCATCCTAGGTTGTCAAAGTGGGCAGGGGTGAGGTGGGTTCTAGGAGTAAGGTCAAGCAGTAGTCTGACCAGTTTGTTTTGAGATGTTTGTAATTTTGTTTTTAGCGCCTTTGAGGTGCTTTGGTACCATGAGGTGCAAGCATAGTCGTAGTACCCCTGAATGAGTGCTCCTGCCAGAGTCTTCAGGGTATTCTTGTTTACCAGAGAGGAGATCCGGTACAAGAATCGAGTTCGTTGGTTGACTTTTTTTATTACATTGGATGCCATTTTGTCACAGGAGAGATTAGCCTCTAGGATGGAACCCAGGTAGGTAATTTCATCTTTCCTTGTGACAATATTGTCACCCACTGTAACTGAGAAGCCGTCGGTCTTGCTGAGTTTGTTATTTGAACCGAAGAGAATGGACTCTGTTTTGCCCATGTGTAATGATAGTTTGTTATCAGCAAGCCATATGCAGATTCTGCCTAGTTCCGAGCTGAGGGTTTTTTCAACCTGTAACTTGTTCTTGTCAGAGACCAGCAGGGCTGAGTCGTCCGCAAACAGGAACAAGTTGCAGTCACAAGCTGACGACATGTCATTTGCATAAATTAGGAACAGTAGCGGTCCTAGTATGCTTCCTTGTGGAACACCACAGCTCACTGTGAGGGGGGGGGATAGGGTACCGTTTACCTCCACCATCTGTTCCCTCCCCTCAAGGTAGGATTGCATCCAGCTCACTGATAGACTATCAAAACTAATTGCTTTTAGCTTGTCAATCAGAATGGAGTCATTGACCGTGTCAAAGGCCTTTTGTAGGTCCAGCATGACCATGCCGCAGTATTTGCCTGCGTCCACCTCTTGTTTGATGTGGTCATTCAAATAGAGAAGGCATGTGTCAGTGGAGTGGGATGTTCTGAAGCCAGATTGGAATTCGTAGATTAGATTTTTTTTCCGCTAGGTACTTTTCGACCTGTTCGTAGACTATTTTTTCCATGACTTTCGAGATGGAGGTGAGAATAGAAACAGGGCGGTAGTTGCCTGGGTCTAATTTGCTGCCCTTTTTGTGCAGAGGGGTCACCCTCGCAATTTTGAAGTCCTTGGGGACGTGTCCCTGTTTTATGGAGAGGTTTATTATGTGTGTGATGATTGGGGTGATGGCGGCTGCTGAGTCTCTGAGGAATTTGGAAGGGATGTTGTCGTGGCCAGTGGCCTTGTTAGGTTGGAGGGCGCTCAGTTTATTGAGTACCTCATCTGTTGTTACCATTTCCAGCTTGAAGTCGTCCTTGCGGACCCCTAGGTTTTTGTAGTAAGCTACTATGTGTTCTACCCCATAAAGCCCTGAGTGGGAGGGTAGTTTGTTTACCAGTGTTGTGGCTATGTTTGTGAAGAAAATGTTTAAGTAATTGGCTACATCCAGCTTGTCTGTGATGAGCGTGTTGTCCGTTTTTATGTTTATGTTTGAGAATCTGGTTTTAAGTTTTTTACTGCATCCTAGTTGATTATTGAGTAATTTCCAAAGTTCACGTGGTTTGTTTTTGTTTTCCTCAGTTTTGTCATTGATGAATTCAATGAGAAGGATCCAGATGTGTTTTAGGGGAGGCTAGGGAATGGTCAGATTCGGATCAAACATTATTGTTACAATGTGTGTTGTCGGGAAAGGCACAGGAGGCATATGCGGTTTTAAGCAAACATGATCTATCCCATCTTTCAGTTAAGACTGCGGTGTTGAAGGCCTACGAGTTGGTCCCAGAGGCATATCGCCAGCGCTTCAGGATGTGGCTAAAGGGCCCTAATCAAACTCATGGAATTTGAGAGGGAGCTGACGAGTCATTTTAATCGTTGGTGTACGCCCTC
Source organism: Notolepis coatsorum (assembly GCF_963971535.1). NCBI lineage: Eukaryota > Metazoa > Chordata > Actinopteri > Aulopiformes > Paralepididae > Notolepis > Notolepis coatsorum. The sequence goes on along the minus strand of NC_140178.1, from coordinate 114,583,932 downwards.
GAGTGTGTATGATTTTGTAAGTCTGTGTGATTTGGTCACCTTGGAGCAGTTTAAGAACTCTCTGCCCAGCGGGGTTGCCACTTACTTGAATGAACGTAAAGTTACAACTTAGGGCTGCAACGATTAGTCTGCATAATCGACGACGTCGATCATAAAAACTCGTCGACGCAGACTTTTTGTCTCTACAGGGTGTAGTCTAGCTGTACCTCTACAGGATGTAGTCTAGCTGTACCTCTACAGGATGTAGTCTAGCTGTACCTCTACAGGGTGTAGTCTAGCTGTACCTCTACAGGATGTAGTCTAGCTGTACCTCTACAGGATGTAGTCTAGCTGTACCTCTACAGGATGTAGTCTAGCTGTACCTCTACAGGATGTAGTCTAGCTGTACCTCTACAGGGTGTAGTCTAGCTGTACCTCTACAGGGGTGGAGTCTAGCTGTACCTCTACAGGATGGAGTCTAGCTGTACCTCTACAGGATGTAGTCTAGCTGTACCTCTACAGGATGGAGTCTAGCTGTACCTCTACAGGATGTAGTCTAGCTGTACCTCTACAGGATGTAGTCTAGCTGTACCTCTACAGGATGTAGTCTAGCTGTACCTCTACAGGGGTGGAGTCTAGCTGTACCTCTACAGGATGTAGTCTAGCTGTACCTCTACAGGATGTAGTCTAGCTGTACCTCTACAGGATGTAGTCTAGCTGTACCTCTACAGGATGTAGTCTAGCTGTACCTCTACAGGGATGTAGTCTAGCTGTACCTCTACAGGATGTAGTCTAGCTGTACCTCTACAGGGATGTAGTCTAGCTGTACCTCTACAGGATGTAGTCTAGTTGTACCTCTGCAGGGGTGGAGTCTAGCTGTACCTCTACAGGATGTAGTCTAGCTGTACCTCTACAGGGATGTAGTCTAGCTGTACCTCTACAGGGATGTAGTCTAGCTGTACCTCTACAGGGATGTAGTCTAGCTGTACCTCTACAGGATGTAGTCTAGTTGTACCTCTGCAGGGGTGGAGTCTAGCTGTACCTCTACAGGATGTAGTCTAGCTGTACCTCTGCAGGGGTGGAGTCTAGCTGTACCTCTACAGGGTGGAGTCTAGCTGTACCTCTGCAGGGGTGGAGTCTAGCTGTAACTCTACAGGATGTAGTCTAGCTGTACCTCTACAGGATGTAGTCTAGCTGTACCTCTACAGGATGTAGTCTAGCTGTACCTCTACAGGATGTAGTCTAGCTGTACCTCTACAGGATGTAGTCTAGCTGTACCTCTACAGGATGGAGTCTAGCTGTACCTCTACAGGATGTAGTCTAGCTGTACCTCTACAGGGGTGGAGTCTAGCTGTACCTCTACAGGATGTAGTCTAGCTGTACCTCTACAGGATGTAGTCTAGCTGTACCTCTACAGGATGTAGTCTAGCTGTACCTCTACAGGGGTGGAGTCTAGCTGTACCTCTACAGGATGTAGTCTAGCTGTACCTCTACAGGATGTAGTCTAGCTGTACCTCTACAGGGTGGAGTCTAGCTGTACCTCTACAGGATGTAGTCTAGCTGTACCTCTACAGGATGTCTAGCTGTACCTCTACAGGGGTGGAGTCTAGCTGTACCTCTGCAGGGTGGAGTCTAGCTGTACCTCTACAGGGGTGGAGTCTAGCTGTACCTCTGCAGGGTGGAGTCTAGCTGTACCTCTACAGGATGTAGTCTAGCTGTACCTCTACAGGATGTAGTCTAGCTGTACCTCTACAGGATGTAGTCTAGCTGTACCTCTACAGGGATGTAGTCTAGCTGTACCTCTACAGGATGTAGTCTAGCTGTACCTCTACAGGGGTGGAGTCTAGCTGTACCTCTACAGGATGTAGTCTAGCTGTACCTCTACAGGATGTAGTCTAGCTGTACCTCTACAGGATGTAGTCTAGCTGTACCTCTACAGGGATGTAGTCTAGCTGTACCTCTACAGGGGTGGAGTCTAGCTGTACCTCTACAGGGTGGAGTCTAGCTGTACCTATGCAGGATGTAGTCTAGCTGTACCTCTACAGGGGTGGAGTCTAGCTGTACCTCTACAGGGGTGGAGTCTAGCTGTACCTCTACAGGATGTAGTCTAGCTGTACCTCTACAGGATGTAGTCTAGCTGTACCTCTGCAGGGGTGGAGTCTAGCTGTACCTCTACAGGGGTGGAGTCTAGCTGTACCTCTACAGGGGTAGAGTCTAGCTGTACCTCTGCAGGGTGGAGTCTAGCTGTACCTCTACAGGGGTGGAGTCTAGCTGTACCTCTACAGGGGTGGAGTCTAGCTGTACCTCTACAGGGTGGAGTCTAGCTGTACCTCTACAGGATGGAGTCTAGCTGTACCTCTACAGGGATGGAGTCTAGCTGTACCTCTGCAGGATGTAGTCTAGCTGTACCTCTACAGGATGGAGTCTAGCTGTACCTCTACAGGATGTAGTCTAGCTGTACCTCTACAGGATGTAGTCTAGCTGTACCTCTACAGGGGTGGAGTCTAGCTGTACCTCTACAGGATGTAGTCTAGCTGTACCTCTACAGGGGTGGAGTCTAGCTGTACCTCTGCAGGGTGGAGTCTAGCTGTACCTCTACAGGGGTGGAGTCTAGCTGTACCTCTACAGGATGTAGTCTAGCTGTACCTCTACAGGATGGAGTCTAGCTGTACCTCTACAGGGGTGGAGTCTAGCTGTACCTCTACAGGGGTGGAGTCTAGCTGTACCTCTACAGGGGTGGAGTCTAGCTGTACCTCTACAGGATGTAGTCTAGCTGTACCTCTACAGGATGTAGTCTAGCTGTACCTCTACAGGATGTAGTCTAGCTGTACCTCTACAGGATGTAGTCTAGCTGTACCTCTACAGGGGTGGAGTCTAGCTGTACCTCTACAGGATGTAGTCTAGCTGTACCTCTACAGGATGTAGTCTAGCTGTACCTCTACAGGATGTAGTCTAGCTGTACCTCTACAGGATGTAGTCTAGCTGTACCTCTACAGGGATGTAGTCTAGCTGTACCTCTACAGGATGTAGTCTAGCTGTACCTCTACAGGGATGTAGTCTAGCTGTACCTCTACAGGATGTAGTCTAGTTGTACCTCTGCAGGGGTGGAGTCTAGCTGTACCTCTACAGGATGTAGTCTAGCTGTACCTCTACAGGGATGTAGTCTAGCTGTACCTCTACAGGATGTAGTCTAGCTGTACCTCTACAGGGATGTAGTCTAGCTGTACCTCTACAGGATGTAGTCTAGTTGTACCTCTGCAGGGGTGGAGTCTAGCTGTACCTCTACAGGATGTAGTCTAGCTGTACCTCTGCAGGGGTGGAGTCTAGCTGTACCTCTACAGGGTGGAGTCTAGCTGTACCTCTGCAGGGGTGGAGTCTAGCTGTACCTCTACAGGATGTAGTCTAGCTGTACCTCTACAGGATGTAGTCTAGCTGTACCTCTACAGGATGTAGTCTAGCTGTACCTCTACAGGATGTAGTCTAGCTGTACCTCTACAGGATGGAGTCTAGCTCTACCTCTACAGGATGTAGTCTAGCTGTACCTCTACAGGGGTGGAGTCTAGCTGTACCTCTACAGGATGTAGTCTAGCTGTACCTCTACAGGATGTAGTCTAGCTGTACCTCTACAGGATGTAGTCTAGCTGTACCTCTACAGGATGTAGTCTAGCTGTACCTCTACAGGGGTGGAGTCTAGCTGTACCTCTACAGGATGTAGTCTAGCTGTACCTCTACAGGATGTAGTCTAGCTGTACCTCTACAGGGTGGAGTCTAGCTGTACCTCTACAGGATGTAGTCTAGCTGTACCTCTACAGGGATGTAGTCTAGCTGTACCTCTACAGGGATGTAGTCTAGCTGTACCTCTACAGGATGTAGTCTAGCTGTACCTCTACAGGGTGGAGTCTAGCTGTACCTCTACAGGGTGGAGTCTAGCTGTACCTCTACAGGGATGTAGTCTAGCTGTACCTCTACAGGGATGTAGTCTAGCTGTACCTCTACAGGATGTAGTCTAGCTGTACCTCTACAGGGTGGAGTCTAGCTGTACCTCTACAGGGATGTAGTCTAGCTGTACCTCTACAGGATGTAGTCTAGCTGTACCTCTACAGGGATGTAGTCTAGCTGTACCTCTACAGGATGTAGTCTAGTTGTACCTCTGCAGGGGTGGAGTCTAGCTGTACCTCTACAGGATGTAGTCTAGCTGTACCTCTGCAGGGGTGGAGTCTAGCTGTACCTCTACAGGGTGGAGTCTAGCTGTACCTCTGCAGGGGTGGAGTCTAGCTGTACCTCTGCAGGGGTGGAGTCTAGCTGTACCTCTACAGGATGTAGTCTAGCTGTACCTCTACAGGATGTAGTCTAGCTGTACCTCTACAGGATGTAGTCTAGCTGTACCTCTACAGGATGTAGTCTAGCTGTACCTCTACAAGATGGAGTCTAGCTGTACCTCTACAGGATGTAGTCTAGCTGTACCTCTACAGGGGTGGAGTCTAGCTGTACCTCTACAGGATGTAGTCTAGCTGTACCTCTACAGGATGTAGTCTAGCTGTACCTCTACAGGATGTAGTCTAGCTGTACCTCTACAGGGGTGGAGTCTAGCTGTACCTCTACAGGATGTAGTCTAGCTGTACCTCTACAGGATGTAGTCTAGCTGTACCTCTACAGGGTGGAGTCTAGCTGTACCTCTACAGGATGTAGTCTAGCTGTACCTCTACAGGATGTCTAGCTGTACCTCTACAGGGGTGGAGTCTAGCTGTACCTCTGCAGGGTGGAGTCTAGCTGTACCTCTACAGGGGTGGAGTCTAGCTGTACCTCTGCAGGGTGGAGTCTAGCTGTACCTCTACAGGATGTAGTCTAGCTGTACCTCTACAGGATGTAGTCTAGCTGTACCTCTACAGGATGTAGTCTAGCTGTACCTCTACAGGGGTGGAGTCTAGCTGTACCTCTACAGGATGTAGTCTAGCTGTACCTCTACAGGATGTAGTCTAGCTGTACCTCTACAGGATGTAGTCTAGCTGTACCTCTACAGGGATGTAGTCTAGCTGTACCTCTACAGGGGTGGAGTCTAGCTGTACCTCTACAGGGTGGAGTCTAGCTGTACCTATGCAGGATGTAGTCTAGCTGTACCTCTACAGGGGTGGAGTCTAGCTGTACCTCTACAGGGGTGGAGTCTAGCTGTACCTCTACAGGATGTAGTCTAGCTGTACCTCTACAGGATGTAGTCTAGCTGTACCTCTGCAGGGGTGGAGTCTAGCTGTACCTCTACAGGGGTGGAGTCTAGCTGTACCTCTACAGGGGTAGAGTCTAGCTGTACCTCTGCAGGGTGGAGTCTAGCTGTACCTCTACAGGGGTGGAGTCTAGCTGTACCTCTACAGGGGTGGAGTCTAGCTGTACCTCTACAGGGTGGAGTCTAGCTGTACCTCTACAGGATGGAGTCTAGCTGTACCTCTACAGGGATGGAGTCTAGCTGTACCTCTGCAGGATGTAGTCTAGCTGTACCTCTGCAGGATGTAGTCTAGCTGTACCTCTACAGGATGGAGTCTAGCTGTACCTCTACAGGATGTAGTCTAGCTGTACCTCTACAGGATGTAGTCTAGCTGTACCTCTACAGGATGTAGTCTAGCTGTACCTCTACAGGATGTAGTCTAGCTGTACCTCTACAGGGATGTAGTCTAGCTGTACCTCTACAGGGGTGGAGTCTAGCTGTACCTCTACAGGGTGGAGTCTAGCTGTACCTATGCAGGATGTAGTCTAGCTGTACCTCTACAGGGGTGGAGTCTAGCTGTACCTCTACAGGGGTGGAGTCTAGCTGTACCTCTACAGGATGTAGTCTAGCTGTACCTCTACAGGATGTAGTCTAGCTGTACCTCTGCAGGGGTGGAGTCTAGCTGTACCTCTACAGGGGTGGAGTCTAGCTGTACCTCTACAGGGGTAGAGTCTAGCTGTACCTCTGCAGGGTGGAGTCTAGCTGTACCTCTACAGGGGTGGAGTCTAGCTGTACCTCTACAGGGGTGGAGTCTAGCTGTACCTCTACAGGGTGGAGTCTAGCTGTACCTCTACAGGGATGGAGTCTAGCTGTACCTCTGCAGGATGTAGTCTAGCTGTACCTCTACAGGATGGAGTCTAGCTGTACCTCTACAGGGATGTAGTCTAGCTGTACCTCTACAGGATGTAGTCTAGCTGTACCTCTACAGGGGTGGAGTCTAGCTGTACCTCTACAGGATGTAGTCTAGCTGTACCTCTACAGGGGTGGAGTCTAGCTGTACCTCTGCAGGGTGGAGTCTAGCTGTACCTCTACAGGGGTGGAGTCTAGCTGTACCTCTACAGGATGTAGTCTAGCTGTACCTCTACAGGATGGAGTCTAGCTGTACCTCTACAGGGGTGGAGTCTAGCTGTACCTCTACAGGGGTGGAGTCTAGCTGTACCTCTACAGGGGTGGAGTCTAGCTGTACCTCTACAGGATGTAGTCTAGCTGTACCTCTACAGGATGTAGTCTAGCTGTACCTCTACAGGATGTAGTCTAGCTGTACCTCTACAGGATGTAGTCTAGCTGTACCTCTACAGGGGTGGAGTCTAGCTGTACCTCTACAGGATGTAGTCTAGCTGTACCTCTACAGGATGTAGTCTAGCTGTACCTCTACAGGATGTAGTCTAGCTGTACCTCTACAGGATGTAGTCTAGCTGTACCTCTACAGGGATGTAGTCTAGCTGTACCTCTACAGGATGTAGTCTAGCTGTACCTCTACAGGGATGTAGTCTAGCTGTACCTCTACAGGATGTAGTCTAGTTGTACCTCTGCAGGGGTGGAGTCTAGCTGTACCTCTACAGGATGTAGTCTAGCTGTACCTCTACAGGGATGTAGTCTAGCTGTACCTCTACAGGATGTAGTCTAGCTGTACCTCTACAGGGATGTAGTCTAGCTGTACCTCTACAGGATGTAGTCTAGTTGTACCTCTGCAGGGGTGGAGTCTAGCTGTACCTCTACAGGATGTAGTCTAGCTGTACCTCTGCAGGGGTGGAGTCTAGCTGTACCTCTACAGGGTGGAGTCTAGCTGTACCTCTGCAGGGGTGGAGTCTAGCTGTACCTCTACAGGATGTAGTCTAGCTGTACCTCTACAGGATGTAGTCTAGCTGTACCTCTACAGGATGTAGTCTAGCTGTACCTCTACAGGATGTAGTCTAGCTGTACCTCTACAGGATGGAGTCTAGCTGTACCTCTACAGGATGTAGTCTAGCTGTACCTCTACAGGGGTGGAGTCTAGCTGTACCTCTACAGGATGTAGTCTAGCTGTACCTCTACAGGATGTAGTCTAGCTGTACCTCTACAGGATGTAGTCTAGCTGTACCTCTACAGGATGTAGTCTAGCTGTACCTCTACAGGGGTGGAGTCTAGCTGTACCTCTACAGGATGTAGTCTAGCTGTACCTCTACAGGATGTAGTCTAGCTGTACCTCTACAGGGTGGAGTCTAGCTGTACCTCTACAGGATGTAGTCTAGCTGTACCTCTACAGGGATGTAGTCTAGCTGTACCTCTACAGGGATGTAGTCTAGCTGTACCTCTACAGGATGTAGTCTAGCTGTACCTCTACAGGGTGGAGTCTAGCTGTACCTCTACAGGGTGGAGTCTAGCTGTACCTCTACAGGGATGTAGTCTAGCTGTACCTCTACAGGGATGTAGTCTAGCTGTACCTCTACAGGATGTAGTCTAGCTGTACCTCTACAGGGTGGAGTCTAGCTGTACCTCTACAGGGTGGAGTCTAGCTGTACCTCTACAGGGATGGAGTCTAGCTGTACCTCTACAGGGGTGGAGTCTAGCTGTACCTCTACAGGGGTGGAGTCTAGCTGTACCTCTACAGGATGGAGTCTAGCTGTACCTCTACAGGGGTGGAGTCTAGCTGTACCTCTACAGGGGTGGAGTCTAGCTGTACCTCTACAGGGGTGGAGTCTAGCTGTACCTCTACAGGATGTAGTCTAGCTGTACCTCTACAGGATGGAGTCTAGCTGTACCTCTACAGGGTGTTGTCTAGCTGTACCTCTACAGGGTGGAGTCTAGCTGTACCTCTACAGGGGTGGAGTCTAGCTGTACCTCTACAGGGGTGGAGTCTAGCTGTACCTCTACAGGATGTAGTCTAGCTGTACCTCTACAGGATGTAGTCTAGCTGTACCTCTACAGGATGTAGTCTAGCTGTACCTCTACAGGATGTAGTCTAGCTGTACCTCTACAGGGATGTAGTCTAGCTGTACCTCTACAGGATGTAGTCTAGCTGTACCTCTACAGGGATGTAGTCTAGCTGTACCTCTACAGGATGTAGTCTAGTTGTACCTCTGCAGGGGTGGAGTCTAGCTGTACCTCTACAGGATGTAGTCTAGCTGTACCTCTACAGGGATGTAGTCTAGCTGTACCTCTACAGGATGTAGTCTAGCTGTACCTCTACAGGGATGTAGTCTAGCTGTACCTCTACAGGATGTAGTCTAGTTGTACCTCTGCAGGGGTGGAGTCTAGCTGTACCTCTACAGGATGTAGTCTAGCTGTACCTCTGCAGGGGTGGAGTCTAGCTGTACCTCTACAGGGTGGAGTCTAGCTGTACCTCTGCAGGGGTGGAGTCTAGCTGTAACTCTACAGGATGTAGTCTAGCTGTACCTCTACAGGATGTAGTCTAGCTGTACCTCTACAGGATGTAGTCTAGCTGTACCTCTACAGGATGTAGTCTAGCTGTACCTCTACAGGATGGAGTCTAGCTGTACCTCTACAGGATGTAGTCTAGCTGTACCTCTACAGGGGTGGAGTCTAGCTGTACCTCTACAGGATGTAGTCTAGCTGTACCTCTACAGGATGTAGTCTAGCTGTACCTCTACAGGATGTAGTCTAGCTGTACCTCTACAGGGGTGGAGTCTAGCTGTACCTCTACAGGATGTAGTCTAGCTGTACCTCTACAGGATGTAGTCTAGCTGTACCTCTACAGGGTGGAGTCTAGCTGTACCTCTACAGGATGTAGTCTAGCTGTACCTCTACAGGATGTCTAGCTGTACCTCTACAGGGGTGGAGTCTAGCTGTACCTCTGCAGGGTGGAGTCTAGCTGTACCTCTACAGGGGTGGAGTCTAGCTGTACCTCTGCAGGGTGGAGTCTAGCTGTACCTCTACAGGATGTAGTCTAGCTGTACCTCTACAGGATGTAGTCTAGCTGTACCTCTACAGGATGTAGTCTAGCTGTACCTCTACAGGGATGTAGTCTAGCTGTACCTCTACAGGATGTAGTCTAGCTGTACCTCTACAGGGGTGGAGTCTAGCTGTACCTCTACAGGATGTAGTCTAGCTGTACCTCTACAGGATGTAGTCTAGCTGTACCTCTACAGGATGTAGTCTAGCTGTACCTCTACAGGGATGTAGTCTAGCTGTACCTCTACAGGGGTGGAGTCTAGCTGTACCTCTACAGGGTGGAGTCTAGCTGTACCTATGCAGGATGTAGTCTAGCTGTACCTCTACAGGGGTGGAGTCTAGCTGTACCTCTACAGGGGTGGAGTCTAGCTGTACCTCTACAGGATGTAGTCTAGCTGTACCTCTACAGGATGTAGTCTAGCTGTACCTCTGCAGGGGTGGAGTCTAGCTGTACCTCTACAGGGGTGGAGTCTAGCTGTACCTCTACAGGGGTAGAGTCTAGCTGTACCTCTGCAGGGTGGAGTCTAGCTGTACCTCTACAGGGGTGGAGTCTAGCTGTACCTCTACAGGGGTGGAGTCTAGCTGTACCTCTACAGGGTGGAGTCTAGCTGTACCTCTACAGGATGGAGTCTAGCTGTACCTCTACAGGGATGGAGTCTAGCTGTACCTCTGCAGGATGTAGTCTAGCTGTACCTCTACAGGATGGAGTCTAGCTGTACCTCTACAGGATGTAGTCTAGCTGTACCTCTACAGGATGTAGTCTAGCTGTACCTCTACAGGGGTGGAGTCTAGCTGTACCTCTACAGGATGTAGTCTAGCTGTACCTCTACAGGGGTGGAGTCTAGCTGTACCTCTGCAGGGTGGAGTCTAGCTGTACCTCTACAGGGGTGGAGTCTAGCTGTACCTCTACAGGATGTAGTCTAGCTGTACCTCTACAGGATGGAGTCTAGCTGTACCTCTACAGGGGTGGAGTCTAGCTGTACCTCTACAGGGGTGGAGTCTAGCTGTACCTCTACAGGGGTGGAGTCTAGCTGTACCTCTACAGGATGTAGTCTAGCTGTACCTCTACAGGATGTAGTCTAGCTGTACCTCTACAGGATGTAGTCTAGCTGTACCTCTACAGGATGTAGTCTAGCTGTACCTCTACAGGGGTGGAGTCTAGCTGTACCTCTACAGGATGTAGTCTAGCTGTACCTCTACAGGATGTAGTCTAGCTGTACCTCTACAGGATGTAGTCTAGCTGTACCTCTACAGGATGTAGTCTAGCTGTACCTCTACAGGGATGTAGTCTAGCTGTACCTCTACAGGATGTAGTCTAGCTGTACCTCTACAGGGATGTAGTCTAGCTGTACCTCTACAGGATGTAGTCTAGTTGTACCTCTGCAGGGGTGGAGTCTAGCTGTACCTCTACAGGATGTAGTCTAGCTGTACCTCTACAGGGATGTAGTCTAGCTGTACCTCTACAGGATGTAGTCTAGCTGTACCTCTACAGGGATGTAGTCTAGCTGTACCTCTACAGGATGTAGTCTAGTTGTACCTCTGCAGGGGTGGAGTCTAGCTGTACCTCTACAGGATGTAGTCTAGCTGTACCTCTGCAGGGGTGGAGTCTAGCTGTACCTCTACAGGGTGGAGTCTAGCTGTACCTCTGCAGGGGTGGAGTCTAGCTGTACCTCTACAGGATGTAGTCTAGCTGTACCTCTACAGGATGTAGTCTAGCTGTACCTCTACAGGATGTAGTCTAGCTGTACCTCTACAGGATGTAGTCTAGCTGTACCTCTACAGGATGGAGTCTAGCTCTACCTCTACAGGATGTAGTCTAGCTGTACCTCTACAGGGGTGGAGTCTAGCTGTACCTCTACAGGATGTAGTCTAGCTGTACCTCTACAGGATGTAGTCTAGCTGTACCTCTACAGGATGTAGTCTAGCTGTACCTCTACAGGATGTAGTCTAGCTGTACCTCTACAGGGGTGGAGTCTAGCTGTACCTCTACAGGATGTAGTCTAGCTGTACCTCTACAGGATGTAGTCTAGCTGTACCTCTACAGGGTGGAGTCTAGCTGTACCTCTACAGGATGTAGTCTAGCTGTACCTCTACAGGGATGTAGTCTAGCTGTACCTCTACAGGGATGTAGTCTAGCTGTACCTCTACAGGATGTAGTCTAGCTGTACCTCTACAGGGTGGAGTCTAGCTGTACCTCTACAGGGTGGAGTCTAGCTGTACCTCTACAGGGATGTAGTCTAGCTGTACCTCTACAGGGATGTAGTCTAGCTGTACCTCTACAGGATGTAGTCTAGCTGTACCTCTACAGGGTGGAGTCTAGCTGTACCTCTACAGGGATGTAGTCTAGCTGTACCTCTACAGGATGTAGTCTAGCTGTACCTCTACAGGGATGTAGTCTAGCTGTACCTCTACAGGATGTAGTCTAGTTGTACCTCTGCAGGGGTGGAGTCTAGCTGTACCTCTACAGGATGTAGTCTAGCTGTACCTCTGCAGGGGTGGAGTCTAGCTGTACCTCTACAGGGTGGAGTCTAGCTGTACCTCTGCAGGGGTGGAGTCTAGCTGTACCTCTACAGGATGTAGTCTAGCTGTACCTCTACAGGATGTAGTCTAGCTGTACCTCTACAGGATGTAGTCTAGCTGTACCTCTACAGGATGTAGTCTAGCTGTACCTCTACAAGATGGAGTCTAGCTGTACCTCTACAGGATGTAGTCTAGCTGTACCTCTACAGGGGTGGAGTCTAGCTGTACCTCTACAGGATGTAGTCTAGCTGTACCTCTACAGGATGTAGTCTAGCTGTACCTCTACAGGATGTAGTCTAGCTGTACCTCTACAGGGGTGGAGTCTAGCTGTACCTCTACAGGATGTAGTCTAGCTGTACCTCTACAGGATGTAGTCTAGCTGTACCTCTACAGGGTGGAGTCTAGCTGTACCTCTACAGGATGTAGTCTAGCTGTACCTCTACAGGATGTCTAGCTGTACCTCTACAGGGGTGGAGTCTAGCTGTACCTCTGCAGGGTGGAGTCTAGCTGTACCTCTACAGGGGTGGAGTCTAGCTGTACCTCTGCAGGGTGGAGTCTAGCTGTACCTCTACAGGATGTAGTCTAGCTGTACCTCTACAGGATGTAGTCTAGCTGTACCTCTACAGGATGTAGTCTAGCTGTACCTCTACAGGGGTGGAGTCTAGCTGTACCTCTACAGGATGTAGTCTAGCTGTACCTCTACAGGATGTAGTCTAGCTGTACCTCTACAGGATGTAGTCTAGCTGTACCTCTACAGGGATGTAGTCTAGCTGTACCTCTACAGGGGTGGAGTCTAGCTGTACCTCTACAGGGTGGAGTCTAGCTGTACCTATGCAGGATGTAGTCTAGCTGTACCTCTACAGGGGTGGAGTCTAGCTGTACCTCTACAGGGGTGGAGTCTAGCTGTACCTCTACAGGATGTAGTCTAGCTGTACCTCTACAGGATGTAGTCTAGCTGTACCTCTGCAGGGGTGGAGTCTAGCTGTACCTCTACAGGGGTGGAGTCTAGCTGTACCTCTACAGGGGTAGAGTCTAGCTGTACCTCTGCAGGGTGGAGTCTAGCTGTACCTCTACAGGGGTGGAGTCTAGCTGTACCTCTACAGGGGTGGAGTCTAGCTGTACCTCTACAGGGTGGAGTCTAGCTGTACCTCTACAGGATGGAGTCTAGCTGTACCTCTACAGGGATGGAGTCTAGCTGTACCTCTGCAGGATGTAGTCTAGCTGTACCTCTGCAGGATGTAGTCTAGCTGTACCTCTACAGGATGGAGTCTAGCTGTACCTCTACAGGATGTAGTCTAGCTGTACCTCTACAGGATGTAGTCTAGCTGTACCTCTACAGGATGTAGTCTAGCTGTACCTCTACAGGATGTAGTCTAGCTGTACCTCTACAGGGATGTAGTCTAGCTGTACCTCTACAGGGGTGGAGTCTAGCTGTACCTCTACAGGGTGGAGTCTAGCTGTACCTATGCAGGATGTAGTCTAGCTGTACCTCTACAGGGGTGGAGTCTAGCTGTACCTCTACAGGATGTAGTCTAGCTGTACCTCTACAGGATGTAGTCTAGCTGTACCTCTGCAGGGGTGGAGTCTAGCTGTACCTCTACAGGGGTGGAGTCTAGCTGTACCTCTACAGGGGTAGAGTCTAGCTGTACCTCTGCAGGGTGGAGTCTAGCTGTACCTCTACAGGGGTGGAGTCTAGCTGTACCTCTACAGGGGTGGAGTCTAGCTGTACCTCTACAGGGTGGAGTCTAGCTGTACCTCTACAGGGATGGAGTCTAGCTGTACCTCTGCAGGATGTAGTCTAGCTGTACCTCTACAGGATGGAGTCTAGCTGTACCTCTACAGGGATGTAGTCTAGCTGTACCTCTACAGGATGTAGTCTAGCTGTACCTCTACAGGGGTGGAGTCTAGCTGTACCTCTACAGGATGTAGTCTAGCTGTACCTCTACAGGGGTGGAGTCTAGCTGTACCTCTGCAGGGTGGAGTCTAGCTGTACCTCTACAGGGGTGGAGTCTAGCTGTACCTCTACAGGATGTAGTCTAGCTGTACCTCTACAGGATGGAGTCTAGCTGTACCTCTACAGGGGTGGAGTCTAGCTGTACCTCTACAGGGGTGGAGTCTAGCTGTACCTCTACAGGGGTGGAGTCTAGCTGTACCTCTACAGGATGTAGTCTAGCTGTACCTCTACAGGATGTAGTCTAGCTGTACCTCTACAGGATGTAGTCTAGCTGTACCTCTACAGGATGTAGTCTAGCTGTACCTCTACAGGGGTGGAGTCTAGCTGTACCTCTACAGGATGTAGTCTAGCTGTACCTCTACAGGATGTAGTCTAGCTGTACCTCTACAGGATGTAGTCTAGCTGTACCTCTACAGGATGTAGTCTAGCTGTACCTCTACAGGGATGTAGTCTAGCTGTACCTCTACAGGATGTAGTCTAGCTGTACCTCTACAGGGATGTAGTCTAGCTGTACCTCTACAGGATGTAGTCTAGTTGTACCTCTGCAGGGGTGGAGTCTAGCTGTACCTCTACAGGATGTAGTCTAGCTGTACCTCTACAGGGATGTAGTCTAGCTGTACCTCTACAGGATGTAGTCTAGCTGTACCTCTACAGGGATGTAGTCTAGCTGTACCTCTACAGGATGTAGTCTAGTTGTACCTCTGCAGGGGTGGAGTCTAGCTGTACCTCTACAGGATGTAGTCTAGCTGTACCTCTGCAGGGGTGGAGTCTAGCTGTACCTCTACAGGGTGGAGTCTAGCTGTACCTCTGCAGGGGTGGAGTCTAGCTGTACCTCTACAGGATGTAGTCTAGCTGTACCTCTACAGGATGTAGTCTAGCTGTACCTCTACAGGATGTAGTCTAGCTGTACCTCTACAGGATGTAGTCTAGCTGTACCTCTACAGGATGGAGTCTAGCTGTACCTCTACAGGATGTAGTCTAGCTGTACCTCTACAGGGGTGGAGTCTAGCTGTACCTCTACAGGATGTAGTCTAGCTGTACCTCTACAGGATGTAGTCTAGCTGTACCTCTACAGGATGTAGTCTAGCTGTACCTCTACAGGATGTAGTCTAGCTGTACCTCTACAGGGGTGGAGTCTAGCTGTACCTCTACAGGATGTAGTCTAGCTGTACCTCTACAGGATGTAGTCTAGCTGTACCTCTACAGGGTGGAGTCTAGCTGTACCTCTACAGGATGTAGTCTAGCTGTACCTCTACAGGGATGTAGTCTAGCTGTACCTCTACAGGATGTAGTCTAGCTGTACCTCTACAGGGGTGGAGTCTAGCTGTACCTCTGCAGGGTGGAGTCTAGCTGTACCTCTACAGGGGTGGAGTCTAGCTGTACCTCTACAGGATGTAGTCTAGCTGTACCTCTACAGGATGGAGTCTAGCTGTACCTCTACAGGGGTGGAGTCTAGCTGTACCTCTACAGGGGTGGAGTCTAGCTGTACCTCTACAGGGGTGGAGTCTAGCTGTACCTCTACAGGATGTAGTCTAGCTGTACCTCTACAGGATGTAGTCTAGCTGTACCTCTACAGGATGTAGTCTAGCTGTACCTCTACAGGATGTAGTCTAGCTGTACCTCTACAGGGGTGGAGTCTAGCTGTACCTCTACAGGATGTAGTCTAGCTGTACCTCTACAGGATGTAGTCTAGCTGTACCTCTACAGGATGTAGTCTAGCTGTACCTCTACAGGATGTAGTCTAGCTGTACCTCTACAGGGATGTAGTCTAGCTGTACCTCTACAGGATGTAGTCTAGCTGTACCTCTACAGGGATGTAGTCTAGCTGTACCTCTACAGGATGTAGTCTAGTTGTACCTCTGCAGGGGTGGAGTCTAGCTGTACCTCTACAGGATGTAGTCTAGCTGTACCTCTACAGGGATGTAGTCTAGCTGTACCTCTACAGGATGTAGTCTAGCTGTACCTCTACAGGGATGTAGTCTAGCTGTACCTCTACAGGATGTAGTCTAGTTGTACCTCTGCAGGGGTGGAGTCTAGCTGTACCTCTACAGGATGTAGTCTAGCTGTACCTCTGCAGGGGTGGAGTCTAGCTGTACCTCTACAGGGTGGAGTCTAGCTGTACCTCTGCAGGGGTGGAGTCTAGCTGTACCTCTACAGGATGTAGTCTAGCTGTACCTCTACAGGATGTAGTCTAGCTGTACCTCTACAGGATGTAGTCTAGCTGTACCTCTACAGGATGTAGTCTAGCTGTACCTCTACAGGATGGAGTCTAGCTGTACCTCTACAGGATGTAGTCTAGCTGTACCTCTACAGGGGTGGAGTCTAGCTGTACCTCTACAGGATGTAGTCTAGCTGTACCTCTACAGGATGTAGTCTAGCTGTACCTCTACAGGATGTAGTCTAGCTGTACCTCTACAGGATGTAGTCTAGCTGTACCTCTACAGGGGTGGAGTCTAGCTGTACCTCTACAGGATGTAGTCTAGCTGTACCTCTACAGGATGTAGTCTAGCTGTACCTCTACAGGGTGGAGTCTAGCTGTACCTCTACAGGATGTAGTCTAGCTGTACCTCTACAGGGATGTAGTCTAGCTGTACCTCTACAGGGATGTAGTCTAGCTGTACCTCTACAGGATGTAGTCTAGCTGTACCTCTACAGGGTGGAGTCTAGCTGTACCTCTACAGGGTGGAGTCTAGCTGTACCTCTACAGGGATGTAGTCTAGCTGTACCTCTACAGGGATGTAGTCTAGCTGTACCTCTACAGGATGTAGTCTAGCTGTACCTCTACAGGGTGGAGTCTAGCTGTACCTCTACAGGGTGGAGTCTAGCTGTACCTCTACAGGGATGGAGTCTAGCTGTACCTCTACAGGGGTGGAGTCTAGCTGTACCTCTACAGGGGTGGAGTCTAGCTGTACCTCTACAGGATGGAGTCTAGCTGTACCTCTACAGGGGTGGAGTCTAGCTGTACCTCTACAGGGGTGGAGTCTAGCTGTACCTCTACAGGGGTGGAGTCTAGCTGTACCTCTACAGGATGTAGTCTAGCTGTACCTCTACAGGATGGAGTCTAGCTGTACCTCTACAGGGTGTTGTCTAGCTGTACCTCTACAGGGTGGAGTCTAGCTGTACCTCTACAGGGGTGGAGTCTAGCTGTACCTCTACAGGGGTGGAGTCTAGCTGTACCTCTACAGGATGTAGTCTAGCTGTACCTCTACAGGATGGAGTCTAGCTGTACCTCTACAGGGTGGAGTCTAGCTGTACCTCTACAGGATGTAGTCTAGTTGTACCTCTACAGGATGTAGTCTAGCTGTACCTCTACAGGATGTAGTCTAGCTGTACCTCTACAGGGATGTAGTCTAGCTGTACCTCTACAGGGATGTAGTCTAGCTGTACCTCTACAGGGATGTAGTCTAGCTGTACCTCTACAGGATGTAGTCTAGCTGTACCTCTACAGGGTGGAGTCTAGCTGTACCTCTACAGGGTGGAGTCTAGCTGTACCTCTACAGGATGTAGTCTAGCTGTACCTCTACAGGGTGGAGTCTAGCTGTACCTCTACAGGGATGTAGTCTAGCTGTACCTCTACAGGATGTAGTCTAGCTGTACCTCTACAGGGTGGAGTCTAGCTGTACCTCTACAGGATGGAGTCTAGCTGTACCTCTACAGGGGTGGAGTCTAGCTGTACCTCTACAGGGGTGGAGTCTAGCTGTACCTCTACAGGGGTGGAGTCTAGCTGTACCTCTACAGGATGTAGTCTAGCTGTACCTCTACAGGATGTAGTCTAGCTGTACCTCTACAGGATGTAGTCTAGCTGTACCTCTACAGGATGTAGTCTAGCTGTACCTCTACAGGGGTGGAGTCTAGCTGTACCTCTACAGGATGTAGTCTAGCTGTACCTCTACAGGATGTAGTCTAGCTGTACCTCTACAGGATGTAGTCTAGCTGTACCTCTACAGGATGTAGTCTAGCTGTACCTCTACAGGGATGTAGTCTAGCTGTACCTCTACAGGATGTAGTCTAGCTGTACCTCTACAGGGATGTAGTCTAGCTGTACCTCTACAGGATGTAGTCTAGTTGTACCTCTGCAGGGGTGGAGTCTAGCTGTACCTCTACAGGATGTAGTCTAGCTGTACCTCTACAGGGATGTAGTCTAGCTGTACCTCTACAGGATGTAGTCTAGCTGTACCTCTACAGGGATGTAGTCTAGCTGTACCTCTACAGGATGTAGTCTAGTTGTACCTCTGCAGGGGTGGAGTCTAGCTGTACCTCTACAGGATGTAGTCTAGCTGTACCTCTGCAGGGGTGGAGTCTAGCTGTACCTCTACAGGGTGGAGTCTAGCTGTACCTCTGCAGGGGTGGAGTCTAGCTGTACCTCTACAGGATGTAGTCTAGCTGTACCTCTACAGGATGTAGTCTAGCTGTACCTCTACAGGATGTAGTCTAGCTGTACCTCTACAGGATGTAGTCTAGCTGTACCTCTACAGGATGGAGTCTAGCTGTACCTCTACAGGATGTAGTCTAGCTGTACCTCTACAGGGGTGGAGTCTAGCTGTACCTCTACAGGATGTAGTCTAGCTGTACCTCTACAGGATGTAGTCTAGCTGTACCTCTACAGGATGTAGTCTAGCTGTACCTCTACAGGATGTAGTCTAGCTGTACCTCTACAGGGGTGGAGTCTAGCTGTACCTCTACAGGATGTAGTCTAGCTGTACCTCTACAGGATGTAGTCTAGCTGTACCTCTACAGGGTGGAGTCTAGCTGTACCTCTACAGGATGTAGTCTAGCTGTACCTCTACAGGGATGTAGTCTAGCTGTACCTCTACAGCAGGGGTGTCAAACTCATTTTCACAGAGGGCCACATCAGCATTATGGTTGCCCTCAAAGGGCCAAAGACCGTATAGATGTTAATGTAATGTAAAATAAATGTAGCTACACATTTACATATAGTTAAACATGGTGTTTCTGTATTTATTACTTATTCAAGTTATACATATTGCATATTCATTTGCATAAATGTAAAAATATATGTTAGCTTATGTTATTTTAACAAATAATTTTAGTTTATCAGAACCCCATATTACTCCACCAATCAATGATCAAACCATTCAAGTAAATAACAAAGAAGAATATCATCAAATACAAGCTATGACATTAAGTTTGTTCAAAACCTTTTTGTCACAGTCAAGAGGGGCAGAACTAACAACTGTGAGCTGCAAAGAACACATGGGACAGATGTAGCAGATGTTACAAAAACAAATGGCTGCATACAACCTTGCAGAGGCCATACATCCAACTAATGGAAGATAGTTTAATTAACTTTAATTAACAGATTGCAGAATGGGTACAGTACAGTACAGCTCAATACACACAATTGTTAAGGGGATGCAGACCAGAGAAAGACTTTCGACTTGTTTACATCAGGGTCCCCCATTTTCAATTCGTAATGAAATTGCTATTATGTGTCTGCATGAACACACAACTGTAACTGTACTGTAAAAAAAAATCAATTAATGTAAAAAAAAATAAAAATAAAATTTTTTTTTTTTTTTTTTTTTTTACCCGAGCTCTTGGGGGGCCACATCAAATGACGTGGCGGGCCGGATTTGGCCCGCGGGCCGTGAGTTTGACACCTATGCTCTACAGGGATGTAGTCTAGCTGTACCTCTACAGGATGTAGTCTAGCTGTACCTCTACAGGGTGGAGTCTAGCTGTACCTCTACAGGGTGGAGTCTAGCTGTACCTCTACAGGGATGTAGTCTAGCTGTACCTCTACAGGGATGTAGTCTAGCTGTACCTCTACAGGGATGTAGTCTAGCTGTACCTCTACAGGATGTAGTCTAGCTGTACCTCTACAGGGTGGAGTCTAGCTGTACCTCTACAGGGTGGAGTCTAGCTGTACCTCTACAGGGATGTAGTCTAGCTGTACCTCTACAGGGATGTAGTCTAGCTGTACCTCTACAGGATGTAGTCTAGCTGTACCTCTACAGGGTGGAGTCTAGCTGTACCTCTACAGGGTGGAGTCTAGCTGTACCTCTACAGGGATGGAGTCTAGCTGTACCTCTACAGGGGTGGAGTCTAGCTGTACCTCTACAGGGGTGGAGTCTAGCTGTACCTCTACAGGATGGAGTCTAGCTGTACCTCTACAGGGGTGGAGTCTAGCTGTACCTCTACAGGGGTGGAGTCTAGCTGTACCTCTACAGGGGTGGAGTCTAGCTGTACCTCTACAGGATGTAGTCTAGCTGTACCTCTACAGGATGGAGTCTAGCTGTACCTCTACAGGGTGGAGTCTAGCTGTACCTCTACAGGGTGGAGTCTAGCTGTACCTCTACAGGGGTGGAGTCTAGCTGTACCTCTACAGGGGTGGAGTCTAGCTGTACCTCTACAGGATGTAGTCTAGCTGTACCTCTACAGGATGGAGTCTAGCTGTACCTCTACAGGGTGGAGTCTAGCTGTACCTCTACAGGATGTAGTCTAGTTGTACCTCTACAGGATGTAGTCTAGCTGTACCTCTACAGGATGTAGTCTAGCTGTACCTCTACAGGGATGTAGTCTAGCTGTACCTCTACAGGGATGTAGTCTAGCTGTACCTCTACAGGATGTAGTCTAGCTGTACCTCTACAGGGTGGAGTCTAGCTGTACCTCTACAGGGTGGAGTCTAGCTGTACCTCTACAGGATGTAGTCTAGCTGTACCTCTACAGGGTGGAGTCTAGCTGTACCTCTACAGGGATGTAGTCTAGCTGTACCTCTACAGGATGTAGTCTAGCTGTACCTCTACAGGGTGGAGTCTAGCTGTACCTCTACAGGATGGAGTCTAGCTGTACCTCTACAGGGGTGGAGTCTAGCTGTACCTCTACAGGGGTGGAGTCTAGCTGTACCTCTACAGGGGTGGAGTCTAGCTGTACCTCTACAGGATGTAGTCTAGCTGTACCTCTACAGGATGTAGTCTAGCTGTACCTCTACAGGATGTAGTCTAGCTGTACCTCTACAGGATGTAGTCTAGCTGTACCTCTACAGGGGTGGAGTCTAGCTGTACCTCTACAGGATGTAGTCTAGCTGTACCTCTACAGGATGTAGTCTAGCTGTACCTCTACAGGATGTAGTCTAGCTGTACCTCTACAGGATGTAGTCTAGCTGTACCTCTACAGGGATGTAGTCTAGCTGTACCTCTACAGGATGTAGTCTAGCTGTACCTCTACAGGGATGTAGTCTAGCTGTACCTCTACAGGATGTAGTCTAGTTGTACCTCTGCAGGGGTGGAGTCTAGCTGTACCTCTACAGGATGTAGTCTAGCTGTACCTCTACAGGGATGTAGTCTAGCTGTACCTCTACAGGATGTAGTCTAGCTGTACCTCTACAGGGATGTAGTCTAGCTGTACCTCTACAGGATGTAGTCTAGTTGTACCTCTGCAGGGGTGGAGTCTAGCTGTACCTCTACAGGATGTAGTCTAGCTGTACCTCTGCAGGGGTGGAGTCTAGCTGTACCTCTACAGGGTGGAGTCTAGCTGTACCTCTGCAGGGGTGGAGTCTAGCTGTACCTCTACAGGATGTAGTCTAGCTGTACCTCTACAGGATGTAGTCTAGCTGTACCTCTACAGGATGTAGTCTAGCTGTACCTCTACAGGATGTAGTCTAGCTGTACCTCTACAGGATGGAGTCTAGCTGTACCTCTACAGGATGTAGTCTAGCTGTACCTCTACAGGGGTGGAGTCTAGCTGTACCTCTACAGGATGTAGTCTAGCTGTACCTCTACAGGATGTAGTCTAGCTGTACCTCTACAGGATGTAGTCTAGCTGTACCTCTACAGGATGTAGTCTAGCTGTACCTCTACAGGGGTGGAGTCTAGCTGTACCTCTACAGGATGTAGTCTAGCTGTACCTCTACAGGATGTAGTCTAGCTGTACCTCTACAGGGTGGAGTCTAGCTGTACCTCTACAGGATGTAGTCTAGCTGTACCTCTACAGGGATGTAGTCTAGCTGTACCTCTACAGGGATGTAGTCTAGCTGTACCTCTACAGGATGTAGTCTAGCTGTACCTCTACAGGGTGGAGTCTAGCTGTACCTCTACAGGGTGGAGTCTAGCTGTACCTCTACAGGGATGTAGTCTAGCTGTACCTCTACAGGGATGTAGTCTAGCTGTACCTCTACAGGATGTAGTCTAGCTGTACCTCTACAGGGTGGAGTCTAGCTGTACCTCTACAGGGTGGAGTCTAGCTGTACCTCTACAGGGATGGAGTCTAGCTGTACCTCTACAGGGGTGGAGTCTAGCTGTACCTCTACAGGGGTGGAGTCTAGCTGTACCTCTACAGGATGGAGTCTAGCTGTACCTCTACAGGGGTGGAGTCTAGCTGTACCTCTACAGGGGTGGAGTCTAGCTGTACCTCTACAGGGGTGGAGTCTAGCTGTACCTCTACAGGATGTAGTCTAGCTGTACCTCTACAGGATGGAGTCTAGCTGTACCTCTACAGGGTGGAGTCTAGCTGTACCTCTACAGGGTGGAGTCTAGCTGTACCTCTACAGGGGTGGAGTCTAGCTGTACCTCTACAGGGGTGGAGTCTAGCTGTACCTCTACAGGATGTAGTCTAGCTGTACCTCTACAGGATGGAGTCTAGCTGTACCTCTACAGGGTGGAGTCTAGCTGTACCTCTACAGGATGTAGTCTAGTTGTACCTCTACAGGATGTAGTCTAGCTGTACCTCTACAGGATGTAGTCTAGCTGTACCTCTACAGGGGTGGAGTCTAGCTGTACCTCTACAGGGTGTAGTCTAGCTGTACCTCTACAGGATGTAGTCTAGCTGTACCTCTACAGGGTGGAGTCTAGCTGTACCTCTACAGGATGTAGTCTAGCTGTACCTCTACAGGGATGTAGTCTAGCTGTACCTCTACAGGGATGTAGTCTAGCTGTACCTCTACAGGATGTAGTCTAGCTGTACCTCTACAGGGTGGAGTCTAGCTGTACCTCTACAGGGTGGAGTCTAGCTGTACCTCTACAGGATGTAGTCTAGCTGTACCTCTACAGGGTGGAGTCTAGCTGTACCTCTACAGGGATGTAGTCTAGCTGTACCTCTACAGGATGTAGTCTAGCTGTACCTCTACAGGGTGGAGTCTAGCTGTACCTCTACAGGGTGGAGTCTAGCTGTACCTCTACAGGGATGGAGTCTAGCTGTACCTCTACAGGGGTGGAGTCTAGCTGTACCTCTACAGGGGTGGAGTCTAGCTGTACCTCTACAGGATGTAGTCTAGCTGTACCTCTACAGGGTGGAGTCTAGCTGTACCTCTACAGGATGTAGTCTAGCTGTACCTCTACAGGGTGGAGTCTAGCTGTACCTCTACAGGATGTAGTCTAGCTGTACCTCTACAGGGTGGAGTCTAGCTGTACCTCTACAGGATGTAGTCTAGCTGTACCTCTACAGGATGTAGTCTAGCTGTACCTCTACAGGATGTAGTCTAGCTGTACCTCTACAGGATGTAGTCTAGCTGTACCTCTACAGGGGTGGAGTCTAGCTGTACCTCTACATGGTGGAGTCTAGCTGTACCTCTACAGGGTGGAGTCTAGCTGTACCTCTACAGGATGTAGTCTAGCTGTACCTCTACAGGATGGAGTCTAGCTGTACCTCTACAGGGTGGAGTCTAGCTGTACCTCTACAGGGTGGAGTCTAGCTGTACCTCTACAGGGGTGGAGTCTAGCTGTACCTCTACAGGGGTGGAGTCTAGCTGTACCTCTACAGGATGTAGTCTAGCTGTACCTCTACAGGATGGAGTCTAGCTGTACCTCTACAGGGTGGAGTCTAGCTGTACCTCTACAGGATGTAGTCTAGTTGTACCTCTACAGGATGTAGTCTAGCTGTACCTCTACAGGATGTAGTCTAGCTGTACCTCTACAGGGGTGGAGTCTAGCTGTACCTCTACAGGGTGTAGTCTAGCTGTACCTCTACAGGATGTAGTCTAGCTGTACCTCTACAGGGTGGAGTCTAGCTGTACCTCTACAGGATGTAGTCTAGCTGTACCTCTACAGGGATGTAGTCTAGCTGTACCTCTACAGGGATGTAGTCTAGCTGTACCTCTACAGGATGTAGTCTAGCTGTACCTCTACAGGGTGGAGTCTAGCTGTACCTCTACAGGGTGGAGTCTAGCTGTACCTCTACAGGATGTAGTCTAGCTGTACCTCTACAGGGTGGAGTCTAGCTGTACCTCTACAGGGATGTAGTCTAGCTGTACCTCTACAGGATGTAGTCTAGCTGTACCTCTACAGGGTGGAGTCTAGCTGTACCTCTACAGGGTGGAGTCTAGCTGTACCTCTACAGGGATGGAGTCTAGCTGTACCTCTACAGGGGTGGAGTCTAGCTGTACCTCTACAGGGGTGGAGTCTAGCTGTACCTCTACAGGATGTAGTCTAGCTGTACCTCTACAGGGTGGAGTCTAGCTGTACCTCTACAGGATGTAGTCTAGCTGTACCTCTACAGGGTGGAGTCTAGCTGTACCTCTACAGGATGTAGTCTAGCTGTACCTCTACAGGGTGGAGTCTAGCTGTACCTCTACAGGATGTAGTCTAGCTGTACCTCTACAGGATGTAGTCTAGCTGTACCTCTACAGGATGTAGTCTAGCTGTACCTCTACAGGATGTAGTCTAGCTGTACCTCTACAGGGGTGGAGTCTAGCTGTACCTCTACATGGTGGAGTCTAGCTGTACCTCTACAGGGTGGAGTCTAGCTGTACCTCTACAGGATGTAGTCTAGCTGTACCTCTACAGGATGTAGTCTAGCTGTACCTCTACAGGGATGTAGTCTAGCTGTACCTCTACAGGATGTAGTCTAGCTCTACCTCTACAGGATGTAGTCTAGCTGTACCTCTACAGGGTGGAGTCTAGCTGTACCTCTACAGGGTGGAGTCTAGCTGTACCTCTACAGGGGTGGAGTCTAGCTGTACCTCTACAGGGATGTAGTCTAGCTGTACCTCTACAGGATGTAGTCTAGCTGTACCTCTACAGGGTGGAGTCTAGCTGTACCTCTACAGGGATGTAGTCTAGCTGTACCTCTACAGGATGTAGTCTAGCTGTACCTCTACAGGGTGGAGTCTAGCTGTACCTCTACAGGGTGGAGTCTAGCTGTACCTCTACAGGGATGGAGTCTAGCTGTACCTCTACAGGGGTGGAGTCTAGCTGTACCTCTACAGGGGTGGAGTCTAGCTGTACCTCTACAGGATGGAGTCTAGCTGTACCTCTACAGGGGTGGAGTCTAGCTGTACCTCTACAGGGGTGGAGTCTAGCTGTACCTCTACAGGGTGGAGTCTAGCTGTACCTCTACAGGATGTAGTCTAGCTGTACCTCTACAGGATGGAGTCTAGCTGTACCTCTACAGGGTGGAGTCTAGCTGTACCTCTACAGGGTGGAGTCTAGCTGTACCTCTACAGGGGTGGAGTCTAGCTGTACCTCTACAGGGGTGGAGTCTAGCTGTACCTCTACAGGATGTAGTCTAGCTGTACCTCTACAGGATGGAGTCTAGCTGTACCTCTACAGGGTGGAGTCTAGCTGTACCTCTACAGGATGTAGTCTAGTTGTACCTCTACAGGATGTAGTCTAGCTGTACCTCTACAGGATGTAGTCTAGCTGTACCTCTACAGGGGTGGAGTCTAGCTGTACCTCTACAGGGTGTAGTCTAGCTGTACCTCTACAGGATGTAGTCTAGCTGTACCTCTACAGGGTGGAGTCTAGCTGTACCTCTACAGGATGTAGTCTAGCTGTACCTCTACAGGGATGTAGTCTAGCTGTACCTCTACAGGGATGTAGTCTAGCTGTACCTCTACAGGATGTAGTCTAGCTGTACCTCTACAGGGTGGAGTCTAGCTGTACCTCTACAGGGTGGAGTCTAGCTGTACCTCTACAGGATGTAGTCTAGCTGTACCTCTACAGGGTGGAGTCTAGCTGTACCTCTACAGGGATGTAGTCTAGCTGTACCTCTACAGGATGTAGTCTAGCTGTACCTCTACAGGGTGGAGTCTAGCTGTACCTCTACAGGGTGGAGTCTAGCTGTACCTCTACAGGGATGGAGTCTAGCTGTACCTCTACAGGGGTGGAGTCTAGCTGTACCTCTACAGGGGTGGAGTCTAGCTGTACCTCTACAGGATGTAGTCTAGCTGTACCTCTACAGGGTGGAGTCTAGCTGTACCTCTACAGGATGTAGTCTAGCTGTACCTCTACAGGGTGGAGTCTAGCTGTACCTCTACAGGATGTAGTCTAGCTGTACCTCTACAGGGTGGAGTCTAGCTGTACCTCTACAGGATGTAGTCTAGCTGTACCTCTACAGGATGTAGTCTAGCTGTACCTCTACAGGATGTAGTCTAGCTGTACCTCTACAGGATGTAGTCTAGCTGTACCTCTACAGGGGTGGAGTCTAGCTGTACCTCTACATGGTGGAGTCTAGCTGTACCTCTACAGGGTGGAGTCTAGCTGTACCTCTACAGGATGTAGTCTAGCTGTACCTCTACAGGATGTAGTCTAGCTGTACCTCTACAGGGATGTAGTCTAGCTGTACCTCTACAGGATGTAGTCTAGCTCTACCTCTACAGGATGTAGTCTAGCTGTACCTCTACAGGGTGGAGTCTAGCTGTACCTCTACAGGGTGGAGTCTAGCTGTACCTCTACAGGGGTGGAGTCTAGCTGTACCTCTACAGGGATGTAGTCTAGCTGTACCTCTACAGGATGTAGTCTAGCTGTACCTCTACAGGGTGGAGTCTAGCTGTACCTCTACAGGGTGGAGTCTAGCTGTACCTCTACAGGGATGGAGTCTAGCTGTACCTCTACAGGGGTGGAGTCTAGCTGTACCTCTACAGGGGTGGAGTCTAGCTGTACCTCTACAGGATGGAGTCTAGCTGTACCTCTACAGGGGTGGAGTCTAGCTGTACCTCTACAGGGTGGAGTCTAGCTGTACCTCTACAGGGTGGAGTCTAGCTGTACCTCTACAGGATGTAGTCTAGCTGTACCTCTACAGGATGGAGTCTAGCTGTACCTCTACAGGGTGGAGTCTAGCTGTACCTCTACAGGGTGGAGTCTAGCTGTACCTCTACAGGGTGGAGTCTAGCTGTACCTCTACAGGGTGGAGTCTAGCTGTACCTCTACAGGATGGAGTCTAGCTGTACCTCTACAGGGTGGAGTCTAGCTGTACCTCTACAGGGTGGAGTCTAGCTGTACCTCTACAGGGGTGGAGTCTAGCTGTACCTCTACAGGGGTGGAGTCTAGCTGTACCTCTACAGGATGTAGTCTAGCTGTACCTCTACAGGATGGAGTCTAGCTGTACCTCTACAGGGTGGAGTCTAGCTGTACCTCTACAGGATGTAGTCTAGTTGTACCTCTACAGGATGTAGTCTAGCTGTACCTCTACAGGATGTAGTCTAGATGTACCTCTACAGGGATGTAGTCTAGCTGTACCTCTACAGGGATGTAGTCTAGCTGTACCTCTACAGGATGTAGTCTAGCTGTACCTCTACAGGGTGGAGTCTAGCTGTACCTCTACAGGGTGGAGTCTAGCTGGGATGTAGTCTAGCTGTACCTCTACAGGGTGGAGTCTAGCTGTACCTCTACAGGGATGTAGTCTAGCTGTACCTCTACAGGATGTAGTCTAGCTGTACCTCTACAGGGTGGAGTCTAGCTGTACCTCTACAGGATGGAGTCTAGCTGTACCTCTACAGGGGTGGAGTCTAGCTGTACCTCTACAGGGGTGGAGTCTAGCTGTACCTCTACAGGGGTGGAGTCTAGCTGTACCTCTACAGGATGTAGTCTAGCTGTACCTCTACAGGATGTAGTCTAGCTGTACCTCTACAGGATGTAGTCTAGCTGTACCTCTACAGGATGTAGTCTAGCTGTACCTCTACAGGGGTGGAGTCTAGCTGTACCTCTACAGGATGTAGTCTAGCTGTACCTCTACAGGATGTAGTCTAGCTGTACCTCTACAGGATGTAGTCTAGCTGTACCTCTACAGGATGTAGTCTAGCTGTACCTCTACAGGGATGTAGTCTAGCTGTACCTCTACAGGATGTAGTCTAGCTGTACCTCTACAGGGATGTAGTCTAGCTGTACCTCTACAGGATGTAGTCTAGTTGTACCTCTGCAGGGGTGGAGTCTAGCTGTACCTCTACAGGATGTAGTCTAGCTGTACCTCTACAGGGATGTAGTCTAGCTGTACCTCTACAGGATGTAGTCTAGCTGTACCTCTACAGGGATGTAGTCTAGCTGTACCTCTACAGGATGTAGTCTAGTTGTACCTCTGCAGGGGTGGAGTCTAGCTGTACCTCTACAGGATGTAGTCTAGCTGTACCTCTGCAGGGGTGGAGTCTAGCTGTACCTCTACAGGGTGGAGTCTAGCTGTACCTCTGCAGGGGTGGAGTCTAGCTGTACCTCTACAGGATGTAGTCTAGCTGTACCTCTACAGGATGTAGTCTAGCTGTACCTCTACAGGATGTAGTCTAGCTGTACCTCTACAGGATGTAGTCTAGCTGTACCTCTACAGGATGGAGTCTAGCTGTACCTCTACAGGATGTAGTCTAGCTGTACCTCTACAGGGGTGGAGTCTAGCTGTACCTCTACAGGATGTAGTCTAGCTGTACCTCTACAGGATGTAGTCTAGCTGTACCTCTACAGGATGTAGTCTAGCTGTACCTCTACAGGATGTAGTCTAGCTGTACCTCTACAGGGGTGGAGTCTAGCTGTACCTCTACAGGATGTAGTCTAGCTGTACCTCTACAGGATGTAGTCTAGCTGTACCTCTACAGGGTGGAGTCTAGCTGTACCTCTACAGGATGTAGTCTAGCTGTACCTCTACAGGGATGTAGTCTAGCTGTACCTCTACAGGGATGTAGTCTAGCTGTACCTCTACAGGATGTAGTCTAGCTGTACCTCTACAGGGTGGAGTCTAGCTGTACCTCTACAGGGTGGAGTCTAGCTGTACCTCTACAGGGATGTAGTCTAGCTGTACCTCTACAGGGATGTAGTCTAGCTGTACCTCTACAGGATGTAGTCTAGCTGTACCTCTACAGGGTGGAGTCTAGCTGTACCTCTACAGGGTGGAGTCTAGCTGTACCTCTACAGGGATGGAGTCTAGCTGTACCTCTACAGGGGTGGAGTCTAGCTGTACCTCTACAGGGGTGGAGTCTAGCTGTACCTCTACAGGATGGAGTCTAGCTGTACCTCTACAGGGGTGGAGTCTAGCTGTACCTCTACAGGGGTGGAGTCTAGCTGTACCTCTACAGGGGTGGAGTCTAGCTGTACCTCTACAGGATGTAGTCTAGCTGTACCTCTACAGGATGGAGTCTAGCTGTACCTCTACAGGGTGGAGTCTAGCTGTACCTCTACAGGGTGGAGTCTAGCTGTACCTCTACAGGGGTGGAGTCTAGCTGTACCTCTACAGGGGTGGAGTCTAGCTGTACCTCTACAGGATGTAGTCTAGCTGTACCTCTACAGGATGGAGTCTAGCTGTACCTCTACAGGGTGGAGTCTAGCTGTACCTCTACAGGATGTAGTCTAGTTGTACCTCTACAGGATGTAGTCTAGCTGTACCTCTACAGGATGTAGTCTAGCTGTACCTCTACAGGGGTGGAGTCTAGCTGTACCTCTACAGGGTGTAGTCTAGCTGTACCTCTACAGGATGTAGTCTAGCTGTACCTCTACAGGGTGGAGTCTAGCTGTACCTCTACAGGATGTAGTCTAGCTGTACCTCTACAGGGATGTAGTCTAGCTGTACCTCTACAGGGATGTAGTCTAGCTGTACCTCTACAGGATGTAGTCTAGCTGTACCTCTACAGGGTGGAGTCTAGCTGTACCTCTACAGGGTGGAGTCTAGCTGTACCTCTACAGGATGTAGTCTAGCTGTACCTCTACAGGGTGGAGTCTAGCTGTACCTCTACAGGGATGTAGTCTAGCTGTACCTCTACAGGATGTAGTCTAGCTGTACCTCTACAGGGTGGAGTCTAGCTGTACCTCTACAGGGTGGAGTCTAGCTGTACCTCTACAGGGATGGAGTCTAGCTGTACCTCTACAGGGGTGGAGTCTAGCTGTACCTCTACAGGGGTGGAGTCTAGCTGTACCTCTACAGGATGTAGTCTAGCTGTACCTCTACAGGGTGGAGTCTAGCTGTACCTCTACAGGATGTAGTCTAGCTGTACCTCTACAGGGTGGAGTCTAGCTGTACCTCTACAGGATGTAGTCTAGCTGTACCTCTACAGGGTGGAGTCTAGCTGTACCTCTACAGGATGTAGTCTAGCTGTACCTCTACAGGATGTAGTCTAGCTGTACCTCTACAGGATGTAGTCTAGCTGTACCTCTACAGGATGTAGTCTAGCTGTACCTCTACAGGGGTGGAGTCTAGCTGTACCTCTACATGGTGGAGTCTAGCTGTACCTCTACAGGGTGGAGTCTAGCTGTACCTCTACAGGATGTAGTCTAGCTGTACCTCTACAGGGATGTAGTCTAGCTGTACCTCTACAGGATGTAGTCTAGCTCTACCTCTACAGGATGTAGTCTAGCTGTACCTCTACAGGGTGGAGTCTAGCTGTACCTCTACAGGGTGGAGTCTAGCTGTACCTCTACAGGGGTGGAGTCTAGCTGTACCTCTACAGGGATGTAGTCTAGCTGTACCTCTACAGGGGTGGAGTCTAGCTGTACCTCTACAGGATGTAGTCTAGCTGTACCTCTACATGATGTAGTCTAGCTGTACCTCTACAGGATGTAGTCTAGCTGTACCTCTACAGGATGTAGTCTAGCTGTACCTCTACAGGGGTGGAGTCTAGCTGTACCTCTACAGGATGTAGTCTAGCTGTACCTCTACAGGATGGAGTCTAGCTGTACCTCTACAGGATGTAGTCTAGCTGTACCTCTACAGGATGTAGTCTAGCTGTACCTCTACAGGGGTGGAGTCTAGCTGTACCTCTACAGGGGTGGAGTCTAGCTGTACCTCTACAGGATGTAGTCTAGCTGTACCTCTACAGGGTGTAGTCTAGCTGTACCTCTACAGGATGTAGTCTAGCTGTACCTCTACAGGGATGTAGTCTAGCTGTACCTCTACAGGGGTGGAGTCTAGCTGTACCTCTACAGGATGTAGTCTAGCTGTACCTCTACAGGGATGTAGTCTAGCTGTACCTCTACAGGATGTAGTCTAGTTGTACCTCTACAGGATGTAGTCTAGCTGTACCTCTACAGGGATGGAGTCTAGCTGTACCTCTACAGGATGTAGTCTAGCTGTACCTCTACAGGGATGGAGTCTAGCTGTACCTCTACAGGATGTAGTCTAGCTGTACCTCTACAGGATGTAGTCTAGCTGTACCTCTACAGGGATGTAGTCTAGCTGTACCTCTACAGGATGTAGTCTAGCTGTACCTCTACAGGGATGTAGTCTAGCTGTACCTCTACAGGGGTGGAGTCTAGCTGTACCTCTACAGGATGTAGTCTAGCTGTACCTCTACAGGGATGTAGTCTAGCTGTACCTCTACAGGATGTAGTCTAGTTGTACCTCTACAGGGATGGAGTCTAGCTGTACCTCTACAGGATGTAGTCTAGCTGTACCTCTACAGGGTGGAGTCTAGCTGTACCTCTGCAGGGGTGGAGTCTAGCTGTACCTCTACAGGGGTGGAGTCTAGCTGTACCTCTACAGGATGGAGTCTAGCTGTACCTCTGCAGGGGTGGAGTCTAGCTGTACCTCTACAGGGGTGGAGTCTAGCTGTACCTCTACAGGGTGGAGTCTAGCTGTACCTCTACAGGGGTGGAGTCTAGCTGTACCTCTACAGGATGTAGTCTAGCTGTACCTCTACAGGATGTAGTCTAGCTGTACCTCTACAGGGTGGAGTCTAGCTGTACCTCTACAGGATGTAGTCTAGCTGTACCTCTACAGGATGTAGTCTAGCTGTACCTCTACAGGATGTAGTCTAGCTGTACCTCTACAGGGGTGGAGTCTAGCTGTACCTCTACAGGGGTGGAGTCTAGCTGTACCTCTACAGGGTGTAGTCTAGCTGTACCTCTACAGGATGTAGTCTAGCTGTACCTCTACAGGATGTAGTCTAGCTGTACCTCTACAGGGTGTAGTCTAGCTGTACCTCTACAGGGATGTAGTCTAGCTGTACCTCTACAGGATGTAGTCTAGTTGTACCTTTACAGGATGTAGTCTAGCTGTACCTCTACAGGATGTAGTCTAGCTGTACCTCTACAGGGGTGGAGTCTAGCTGTACCTCTACAGGATGTAGTCTAGCTGTACCTCTACAGGATGTAGTCTAGCTGTACCTCTACAGGATGTAGTCTAGTTGTACCTCTACAGGATGTAGTCTAGCTGTACCTCTACAGGATGTAGTCTAGCTGTACCTCTACAGGGTGGAGTCTAGCTGTACCTCTACAGGATGTAGTCTAGCTGTACCTCTACAGGATGTAGTCTAGCTGTACCTCTACAGGATGTAGTCTAGCTGTACCTCTACAGGGTGGAGTCTAGCTGTACCTCTACAGGATGCAGTCTAGCTGTACCTCTACAGGATGTAGTCTAGCTGTACCTCTACAGGATGTAGTCTAGCTGTACCTCTACAGGGGTGGAGTCTAGCTGTACCTCTACAGGGTGGAGTCTAGCTGTACCTCTACAGGGTGGAGTCTAGCTGTACCTCTACAGGATGTAGTCTAGCTGTACCTCTACAGGATGTAGTCTAGCTGTACCTCTACAGGATGTAGTCTAGCTGTACCTCTACAGGATGGAGTCTAGCTGTACCTCTACAGGGTGGAGTCTAGCTGTACCTCTACAGGGATGTAGTCTAGCTGTACCTCTACAGGATGGAGTCTAGCTGTACCTCTACAGGGTGGAGTCTAGCTGTACCTCTACAGGGTGGAGTCTAGCTGTACCTCTACAGGATGTAGTCTAGCTGTACCTCTACAGGATGTAGTCTAGCTGTACCTCTACAGGGTGGAGTCTAGCTGTACCTCTACAGGGATGTAGTCTAGCTGTACCTCTACAGGGATGTAGTCTAGCTGTACCTCTACCGGGGTGGAGTCTAGCTGTACCTCTACAGGGTGGAGTCTAGCTGTACCTCTACAGGGGTGGAGTCTAGCTGTACCTCTACAGGGTGGAGTCTAGCTGTACCTCTACAGGATGTAGTCTAGCTGTACCTCTACAGGGGTGGAGTCTAGCTGTACCTCTACAGGGATGTAGTCTAGCTGTACCTCTACAGGGGTGGAGTCTAGCTGTACCTCTACAGGGTGGAGTCTAGCTGTACCTCTACAGGGGTGGAGTCTAGCTGTACCTCTACAGGGTGGAGTCTAGCTGTACCTCTACAGGATGTAGTCTAGCTGTACCTCTACAGGGTGGAGTCTAGCTGTACCTCTACAGGATGTAGTCTAGCTGTACCTCTACAGGGTGTAGTCTAGCTGTACCTCTACAGGGTGGAGTCTAGCTGTACCTCTACAGGGTGGAGTCTAGCTGTACCTCTACAGGATGTAGTCTAGCTGTACCTCTACAGGGTGGAGTCTAGCTGTACCTCTACACGATGTAGTCTAGCTGTACCTCTGCAGGATGTAGTCTAGCTGTACCTCTACAGGATGGAGTCTAGCTGTACCTCTACAGGATGTAGTCTAGCTGTACCTCTACAGGGTGGAGTCTAGCTGTACCTCTACAGGGATGTAGTCTAGCTGTACCTCTACAGGGGTGGAGTCTAGCTGTACCTCTACAGGATGTAGTCTAGCTGTACCTCTACAGGATGTAGTCTAGCTGTACCTCTACAGGGGTGGAGTCTAGCTGTACCTCTACAGGGGTGGAGTCTAGCTGTACCTCTACAGGGTGGAGTCTAGCTGTACCTCTACAGGGTGGAGTCTAGCTGTACCTCTACAGGGATGTCCCAGACCAGGCGCTGTGGCTGCAGCAGGGAGCGATCCACCTCTCCCTTACAGTGGCCATCTTCTGTGTATCCCAGCTGGAACGCATCTGTGGCCAGGGTGAACTGGAGAGAGACAGGAGAGAGGGTGAGACAGGTGTCTGGAGAGAGGGTGAGACAGGTGTCTGGAGAGAGGGTAAGACAGGAGAGAGGGCGAGACAGGTGTCTGTAGAGAGGGTAAGACAGGAGAGAGGGCGAGACAGGTGTCTGGAGAGAGGGTGAGACAGGAGAGAGGGTGAGACAGGTGTCTGGAGAGAGGGTGAGACAGGAGAGAGGGTGAGACAGGAGAGAGGGTGAGACAGGTGTCTGTAGAGAGGGTGAGCCAGGAGAGAGGGTGAGACAGGTGTCTGGAGAGAGGGTGAGCCAGGAGAGAGGGTTAGACAGGTGTCTGTAGAGAGGGTGAGACAGGTGTCTGTAGAGAGGGTTAGACAGGTGTCTGTAGAGAGGGTGAGACAGGAGAGAAGGTTAGACAGGTGTCTGTAGAGAGGGTGAGACAGGTGTCTGTAGAGAGGGTGAGACAGGTGTCTGTAGAGAGGGTGAGACAGGTGTCTGTAGAGAGGGTGAGCCAGGAGAGAGGGTGATACAGGTGTCTGGAGAGAGGGTGAGACAGGTGTCTGTAGAAAGGGTGAGCCAGGAGAGAGGGTTAGACAGGTGTCTGTAGAGAGGGTGAGACAGGTGTCTGTAGAGAGGGTGAGCCAGGAGAGAGGGTGAGACAGGTGTCTGTAGAGAGGGTGAGCCAGGAGAGAGGGTTAGACAGGTGTCTGTAGAGAGGGTGAGACAGGTGTCTGTAGAGAGGGTGAGACAGGTGTCTGTAGAGAGGGTGAGACAGGTGTCTGTAGAGAGGGTGAGACAGGTGTCTGTAGAGAGGGTGAGACAGGTGTCTGTAGAGAGGGTGAGACAGGTGTCTGTAGAGAGGGTGAGACAGGTGTCTGTAGAGAGGGTGAGACAGGTGTCTGGAGAGAGGGTGAGACAGGTGTCTGTAATCATGTTATTTTTAAGTGTCTTGCTCAAGGACACTTCGACACGCTGCCCAGGAGGACCGGGAATCGAACCGGGAACCTTCCGATTACCAGACGACCGCTCTACCTCCTGAGCCACTGGCACACATTAGGATTTCTTTATTTTTTTTATGCAACATAAATTCTTTATTAGGAATAACCCCTTGAGATGAACCATCTCGTTTTCAAGGAGGTCCCAGAACGTCATGAACATTCCATCTATGATAAACAACACATCCAGGTCCTAACCCTTTCCGTGGTGGGAGCTGGTCAGACTAGAGGTGATGGCAGAGAGGAGGATGAGAAGGAAGCTGGCTGCTATCATGGAGAACCCCTACCACCCCCTCTACGACGAGCTAGTCAAGATGAGAAGCACGTTCAGTCACAGACTCATACCCCCCCGACACTCAACTAACGGCCTCGGCCAGTCCTTCATACCAGCGGCCATCAGGCTCCACAACAGTGGGCAGGGACTGCTGCCAGACATCCAACTACTAGGAACCTAAAAAGGACAATAACACTGGCCCCTGTAAATGTCCTAACCCAACCCCCTCCAATGTACAGTAAATGTCCTAACCCAATAATACACGAGACCCTCTTCTTGGGACCAAGTAAGGTTTCGTCGATAAGGGATAACGTCATTTTCCAACAATGAGGAATCGAAATGTCTTGAGTTCCGTTTCCATTTCCATGGTCGTGCTTTGGATGAATGCATGAGAAACAGGAAGTTACTCATGAACACTTGTCAACAATTTGCACCACTTGGAAACTATGTTTACCACTTGACAAATGTTTTTATCGTTTTATCGTATGTTTTTTATCGTACTGTAACAGAGACCCCTGTAAAGGTGTCATTTGGTCTCATTTGGTGTCATTTGGTGTCATTTGGTTAACCGTCTGTAGTGCGATAGTAAAGGGTTAACAGTCTGTAGTTTGGTAGTGAAAGGGTTAAAGCCCCAGTTATATTATCGTATAGCCTACGCTCTGCACTCTAGTGGAACTATCCCTTTATCCAATCTAGCACTGAATAATTTTTCTCCACATGTACACACCCATCCGCCTGGCCACACCCACATCCGCTCCTCTACATAAGTGGGGTCGTGGCCACACTAACAGCTCCTTCCCTATTTTCACCACCGAAAAGTGACTGTATACACCACTTTAGATTAGTGCTGAAATAGTTATTGGAAAGGAGTTACGTTTGGAGAAAAGGAGCTGCGTTGACATTATATCTTTGTTTTACTCTCTCACAATTTTTCGAGGAAATACGGCGATAATGTCTTCGCCACCGGAGTGTCTAGAAGATGATGATCATTCTGACCTCCACCGGCGCTTCGCATTAGGGGCTTGCGTCGCTGAGCAATCCCTGCCGGCATTGCCTCCGGCTCTGCAGCTGGACACTTTGCTTGGGAGGTGATCGGCCGTGTGAGGGCTGACGGCCTCTCTGGGCGGGTGATGTTTTTTGCGACGCGGGCGCCAGGTGTGTCGGTTGTGGGGGGAACAACTACACAGCTTACGAAGGTCGACTCCAGGCTAGGATTCTTTTCGCTGCCCCTTAGCGGCGTGGAGGGGGTTCTAGTTTGATGCCCCACGATAACATTAGCTCCTCCTCAAGTGAAGTCGTAGCTTTGTTTTCCTGGGACCGTGATTCCGAATCTGCGGTTCAATTCCCTGGGTCTCTGGATACGGATACCCACTGCGCCTGTCTAGTCCACAGTGCTCCAGGCACAGGTCGAGTTCTGGCCTGTTGCCTGGATTGAGGGATCAACCCCCTTGGTTCCCTGGTCCCCTGGTTTCTGCGACCCTTCACCCCTAGACCTCCGGGGGTTGTCTCTGTCTCTCAGAGTGTGTGTTTGCGGCAGGGTGTGTGTGTGTGTGTGTGTGTGTGTGTGTGTGTGGGGGGGGGCCGTTACATTCCAACCGC
This sequence comes from Notolepis coatsorum, assembly GCF_963971535.1. NCBI lineage: Eukaryota > Metazoa > Chordata > Actinopteri > Aulopiformes > Paralepididae > Notolepis > Notolepis coatsorum. The sequence continues at coordinate 114,547,536 of NC_140178.1, read as the reverse complement.
CTGCTGTGTTAATCGGACAGTTTCGTCTCCAGCTGCACGGCTGCATTCCATGACTTTCAGGGGGTGTAAAGTACTTGAGTAATTGTACTTTGTTACAATACTTAAGTACTGTTTTGGGGAATTTGTACTTTACTCAGGTATTATTATTAGGTTTGTATACTTGTACTTTTACTCAATTACATTTATGTCACAATCACGGCCAGAGCCTCTCTCTCTCTCCCCCTGCTTCCACGCCCTTATATAATAATAATAATTAATTTATTTTATATAGCGCCTTACATTAGGAATCTCAAAGCGCTTTACATACATGGCATTATAGCATACAGACAGACAAACACAGTACAGGGACAAACACAGTACATGGACTTTGACAATGATGACACAGTGGGGATAATACAGAGAGAGGGAGACAACTTAGAGACAAGACGGAGAACATTTTTAAATAAATAATAATACTAAAGTATAGGTCTGTACAGATGTGAAAATGTAAGTGATGCAGGGGTTGGGGGGTCAGGAGTGTGGGTATGCAAGTTTGAACAGGTGGGTTTTGAGGTGGCTCTTAAATGTTTCTACAGATGGGGCTTCTTTGATGTGTGATGGGAGTTGATTCCAGAGTCGGGCAGCAGCGGAGGAGAATGATTCGTTTTCTGTGGATTTAAGGCGGTAGTGTGGTGTGTAGTGTGGTGTGGTGTGGTGTAGTGTGGTGTGGTGTGTAGTGTGGTGTGCTCAGAAGGGCTAAGTTGGATGAGCGGAGTGAGCGGGAGGGAGTGTAGTATATGGGCAGCTTCCGACCCCAGTGTTCTCACGCTGTCACCTGGCAGCAATCGGCGCAGCTGAGAGTCATCCGCTCATCACCAACTCCGATATCTACTCTGACGTACCCAACCTTGCTGCTCTGTCTATGCCTGCCTTGCTCTGACCTCTGTTCTCCCTGTGCCCAGGACCACCGGCTGCCGGCCTACGCTGTCTCTCGACACACCGCCCGCCTGGACGGCCCTGTGGATCTCAAGCCAGCGCTCCTGCTCGCCCAAGCCGCACATTCCTGTATATTCTGACTATAACCCTGTCTGCCTGGTACCGAAGGAATAAAGAACCTAAGGAGTAATGACCTTACTCCTTACATTTAAAATGCAGACCTACAAAGTACAAAGTACAAATCTCGCAGGTCGAACAATTTTAATTAGTATATTTGTTTCTCTGGCCAAACTAACGTTAACGTTATTAATCCTGCGGATGCACTTTATTTAAAAACAGCCAATCAAATCCCCATCAATGGAAAATGAACCCGCCCATACCCATGCTGATTGGTCCTTGTGCAAGACTAGAAAGCGGGGATCTTTGATTAAACACCTGCTATCAGAAGAATAGACAGTCAGAAAAAAAGTTGTAACTTCTACTTTTTAGTACTTAATTACATTTAAAAGTAGAAACTTTTGGACTTTTACTCAAGAGTGCTTTTAGCCAGATACTCTGATATTTACTTGAGTAAGATTTAGATAATCTCTCAAGATTGGTCGACCAGTCAGCCTGGATGGAACCGGGAGGCTTGAAGCCTTTCTCCAACGCGTTCGTGTTTCCGCGTCTCTGATTGGCCAGGTCATGTGACATGTACGCCCAATTGTGGGACCGCAAGTTTTTACACTGGTTAAGCTTAGGCGCTCTTTCGAAGTTGGTTAAGGTTAGAGTTTGTCTTAGAGCATGGCGATAGAACGCCTGCCCTGATTCCAAACTCTAACCTTAACCAACTTTGAAAGAGTCGCCTAAGCTTAACCAGTGATAAACTAGGCGTTAGGTAGTTTGCAGGCTGTTCGACCCGGAAATAGGCGCAGAACTTGCCGTCCCACGATTGGCGCACATGTCACATGACCTGTCCAATCAGAGCGCAAAACGGGAACCCGGAAACACGGACGCGTTGGAGAAAAGCTACACGCAACCGGGAGTCGTGAAATCTACTGACATCAGACTTCAAAGAGGTCCTGTACACAGACCACTTTGCACCAAACTTGACAAATATGTTTGTTGTACGAGTGTGTATCACCTCTGTTGATACATGTGCAAGAGTTCGTTTGGACAGTCAGCCTTCTCTGTTAACGGGGCAAACTTATGGAACTCTCTGCCTACTGGCTTAAAACTGGAGTCCAATGCCAACGTCTTCAGCAGAGGATTCAAGGTATGGCTGAAATCAAAGCAGCAGTGCTCACATTATGTAGACGCGGACTGGTTTTGTTGTTTTGATCATGGACCCTTGCTCTGGAAAATATTTGTTCTGATTTGTGATTTTAATTCTGTTAATTTTATTATATCTTTTAGAAAAGCCTCAATGGACTAGTGTTGAAAACTAGCACTTGTGCTATAAACACGCAAAACAACACACCTGTTCTGTCCACTGTGGCTGGTCCAATGTAGCTGTGGTGTCCATTTTAAATAAATGTTTTGTGAGGTTTGGTCCGCTCCCCACCCACACGCTCCGTTCCTTTAAGGTACTTTGTTGATTAATTGCATTCCCCGCCACACGCTCCGTTCCTGTAAAGTGCCGTGTTGATTGGTGCTCTCCCCACCACACGCTTCTGGAGCAATGATCAATTTCATCCCGCAGCTGTCACAGCTTGTAATCAGCGCCCTGTGGCTTTATATACCCTGATTCCCCTACTATCGATGTTGGATCGTTTTGAATAATTCCTGCATTTGCCTGTCTTCCCCGTCGCTGTTCCCTGTCTGTTGCTCTCCAGGACTTTCGTGAAGAATCCCTGTGGAGAACCTGATTTCCCGTTCGGAGCTGCGCCTCGTTATCTGCCTGCTTTACGCGTTGCGCTCTGGTGAGTTTTTGGAAACAGTTCTTTTTGGATCACCAGTTTTTTGTGTGTTTGTGAAACACCGAAGAGATCCCGTTTTTGTTTATACTGTTCTCACCTATTTTTTGTGTTGGATTTACACTTTGGATTACCGTATTGTTTTTTCTCTGGACTCTGCTAACTGTGTGTGGTACACCGAAGATCAAGTCACTTGGATATTTATTGGATCAGTCACCTCTCTGTTTCTGTTGTGCGCTGGGCTAACTCAGATTTCTCTCTCTCTCCGTTTCCACCGGGAGTGAAAGCTGGGAGGATCTGCAGAGCGGATTCAGACGTCACAAGCTAATTCCTCACCACCACCTACTGGGAGAATCTGCAGAGCCGCAACAATCTTCACATGCCAGATTCCCCGTTTGTTCGGTTGCTCAACTTAATTCAATCTTGTAACTCTGAAAATAAATACGCCCTTGCTTTGGCTAACTCTGAAACAACTCTCTCTGTGCCGTTGCGCTTGAGGTCGGTTACAAACCCTAACATGTTTTCATTCATACATACAGTTGCATCTCAATAAATTAGAATATTGAGGACATATATTGGTGGCCTCCAGGCCACGCCTCACTGATTCATACAAAAGGGGCCCAAACCAAGTATCGAGTGCATATACTTTTCAGTAGGCCGACATTTCTGTAATATATATAATTTTTATTTCATTGGTCTTATGTAATATTCAAATCTTCTCAGATACTGAATGTCGGGCTTTCATTAGCTGTGTAAGCCATAATCATCAACATTTTAAGAAATAAAGGCTTGACATATTTCACTGTGTGTAATGAATCTATATAATATATAGTGCTGTCAAACGATTAAAATATTTAACTCGATTAATCGCATGATTGTCCATAGTTAACTCGCGATTAATCGCAAATTAATCGCATCTTTATTTTTAATTTTTTTTTACCTTAAACAGATCTTTTTCAAGTTCCAAGTTTTAATACTCTTATCAACATGCGAGTCAACAAATGCTTGCTTTGTGCAGCCATTTAACACAAAAGGATGACCCTCATGCATTGCAAATTTGCATCAAATTCAAAACAGAGTGATGCACAAAATTACTTAAAAGAAAATAATAATTTAAAACAATGAATAAAGTGTGCATGAAATAATAGGGGAAAGAAAACGTTAGGAACTTGTTACATTCACACACACAAGGGCTGAGTAATCACACACCCCCCTCTCTCCCTCACACACACACTCTCCCAGATCTTTTTCTCTTTTGCCCCTTCCTCATCTCTCTCACCCCCCTCTCTCTATATATCTCACACACACACACACACACACACACACACACACACACACACACACACACACACACACACACACACACACACACACACACACACACACACACACACACACACACACACACACACACACACACTTCAGAAACAAACATAGTATCAATGAGAGCATCAATAATACACCTGAGTGAAGTCTAGTAAAAAAAAAAAAAAAAAAAAAAAAAATCTTTTTTTTTAGTTAATCTTGAGTTAAAAGAATTAGTGGCATTAATAGAATCGGGAGTTAACGCGATATTAACGCGATATATTTGACAGCCTTAATATATGATTTTCACTTTTTTTATTGAATTACTGAAATAAATGTACTTTTCCTCGATATTATAATTCATTGAGAAGCATGTGTACAATTTGGATTTAGAGCCTGGGTCTGTTGAGACTGGGCGATACAGGCAACTCTCGTCTCTGTCATCTACTCAGTACAATGTTGAGACTTTTAAGCCTTGGCGGGGCCCGCATGCTAGGGTCCTAACCTAGAAACATGACACACGCTAGGGTCCTAACCTAGAAACATGACCACACGCTAGGGTCCTAACCTAGAAACATGACCACACGCTAGGGTCCTAAACTAGAAACATGCTAGGGTCCTAACCTAGAAACATGACCACACGCTAGGGTCCTAAACTAGAAACATGACTAGGGTCCTAACCTAGAAACATGACCACACGCTAGGGTCCTAACCTAGAAACATGACCACACGCTAGGGTCCTAACCTAGAGACATGACCACACGCTAGGGTCCTAACCTAGAAACATGACCACACGCTAGGGTCCTAACGTAGAAACATGACCACACGCTAGGGTCCTAACCTAGAAACATGACACACGCTAGGGTCCTAACCTAGAAACATGACCACACGCTAGGGTCCTAACCTAGAAACATGACCACACGCTAGGGTCCTAACCTAGAAACATGACCACACGCTAGGGTCCTAACCTAGAGACATGACACATGCTAGGGTCCTAACCTAGAGACATGACACACGCTAGGGTCCTAACCTAGAAACATGACCACACGCTAGGGTCCTAACCTAGAAACATGACACACGCTAGGGTCCTAACCTAGAAACATGACACACGCTAGGGTCCTAACCTAGAAACATGACACACGCTAGGGTCCTAACCTAGAAACATGACACACGCTAGGGTCCTAACCTAGAAACATGACCACACGCTAGGGTCCTAACCTAGAAACATGACACACGCTAGGGTCCTAACCTAGAAACATGACACACGCTAGGGTCCTAACCTAGAAACATGACACACGCTAGGGTCCTAACCTAGAAACATGACACACGCTAGGGTCCTAACCTAGAAACATGACACACGCTAGGGTCCTAACCTAGAAACATGACACACGCTAGGGTCCTAACCTAGAAACATGACCGCATGCTAGGGTCCTAACCTAGAAACATGACACACGCTAGGGTCCTAACCTAGAAACATGACACACGCCAGGGTCCTAACCTAGAAACATGACCACCACACGCTAGGGTCCTAACCTAGAGACATAACCACACGCTAGGGTCCTAACCTAGAAACATGACACACGCTAGGGTCCTAACCTAAAAACATGACCACACGCTAGGGTCCTAACCTAGAAACATGAACACACGCTAGGGTCCTAACCTAGAAACATGACCACACGCTAGGGTCCTAACCTAGAAACATGACACACGCTAGGGTCCTAACCTAGAGACATGACCACACGCTAGGGTCCTAACCTAGAGACATGACCACACGCTAGGGTCCTAACCTAGAAACATGACACACGCTAGGGTCCTAACCTAGAGACATGACACACGCTAGGGTCCTAACCTAGAAACATGACCACATGCTAGGGTCCTAACCTAGAGACATGACCACACGCTAGGGTCCTAACCTAGAAACATGACCACACGCTAGGGTCCTAACCTAGAAACATGACACACGCTAGGGTCCTAACCTAGAAACATGACCACACGCTAGGGTCCTAACCTAGAGACATGACACACGCTAGGGTCCTAACCTAGAAACATGACCACATGCTAGGGTCCTAACCTAGAAACATGACACACGCTAGGGTCCTAACCTAGAAACATGACCACACGCTAGGGTCCTAACCTAGAAACATGACACACGCTAGGGTCCTAACCTAGAAACATGACACACGCTAGGGTCCTAACCTAGAAACATGACACACGCTAGGGTCCTAACCCAGAAACATGACACACGCTAGGGTCCTAACCTAGAAACATGACACACGCTAGGGTCCTAACCTAGAGACATGACCACACGCTAGGGTCCTAACCTAGACACATGACACACGCTAGGGTCCTAACCTAGAAACATGACACACGCTAGGGTCCTAACCTAGAAACATGACACACGCTAGGGTCCTAACCTAGAGACATGACCACACGCTAGGGTCCTAACCTAGAAACATGACACATGCTAGGGTCCTAACCTAGAAACATGACCACACGCTAGGGTCCTAACCTAGAAACATGACCACACGCTAGGGTCCTAACCCAGAAACATGACACACACTAGGGTCCTAATCTAGAAACATGACACACGCTAGGGTCCTAACCTAGAAACATGACACACGCTAGGGTCCTAACCTAGAAACATGACCACACGCTAGGGTCCTAACCTAGAAACATGACTAGGGTCCTAACCTAGAAACATGACACACGCTAGGGTCCTAACCTAGAAACATGACACACGCTAGGGTCCTAACCTAGAAACATGACCACACGCTAGGGTCCTAACCTAGAAACATGACTAGGGTCCTAACCTAGAAACATGACACACGCTAGGGTCCTAACCTAGAAACATGACACACGCTAGGGTCCTAACCTAGAAACATGACACACGCTAGGGTCCTAACCTAGAGACATGACTACATGCTAGGGTCCTAACCTAGAAAAATGACACACGCTAGGGTCCTAAACTAGAAACATGACACACGCTAGGGTCCTAACCTAGAGACATGACACACGCTAGGGTCCTAACCTAGAGACATGACTACATGCTAGGGTCCTAACCTAGAAACACACGCTAGGGTCCTAACCTAGAAACATGACACACGCTAGGGTCCTAACCTAGAAACATGACCACACGCTAGGGTCCTAACCTAGAGACATGACACACGCTAGGGTCCTAACCTAGAAACATGACCACACGCTAGGGTCCTAACCTAGAAACATGACCACACGCTAGGGTCCTAACCTAGAAACATGACACACGCTAGGGTCCTAACCTAGAAACATGACACATGCTAGGGTCCTAACCTAGAAACATGACACACGCTAGGGTCCTAACCTAGAAACATGACACGCTAGGGTCCTAACCTAGAAACATGACCACACGCTAGGGTCCTAACCTAGAGACATGACACATGCTAGGGTCCTAACCTAGAGACATGACACACGCTAGGGTCCTAACCTAGAAACATGACCACACGCTAGGGTCCTAACCTAGAAACATGACCACACGCTAGGGTCCTAACCTAGAAACACGACCACACGCTAGGGTCCTAACCTAGAAACATGACCACACGCTAGGGTCCTAACCTAGAAACATGACCACACGCTAGGGTCCTAACCTAGAGACATGACACATGCTAGGGTCCTAACCTAGAGACATGACACATGCTAGGGTCCTAACCTAGAAACATGACACACGCTAGGGTCCTAACCTAGAAACATGACCACACGCTAGGGTCCTAACCTAGAAACATGACCACACGCTAGGGTCCTAACCTAGAAACACGACCACACGCTAGGGTCCTAACCTAGAAACATGACCACACGCTAGGGTCCTAACCTAGAAACATGACCACACGCTAGGGTCCTAACCTAGAAACATGACACACGCTAGGGTCCTAACCTAGAAACATGACCACACGCTAGGGTCCTAACCTAGAAACATGACCACACGCTAGGGTCCTAACCTAGAAACATGACCACACGCTAGGGTCCTAACCTAGAGACATGACACACGCTAGGGTCCTAACCTAGAGACATGACACACGCTAGGGTCCTAACCTAGAAACATGACACACGCTAGGGTCCTAACCTAGAAACATGACCACACGCTAGGGTCCTAACCTAGAGACATGACCACATGCTAGGGTCCTAACCTAGAAACATGACCACCACACGCTAGGGACCTAAACTAGAAACATGACACACGCTAGGGTCCTAACCTAGAGACATGACCACACGCTAGGGTCCTAACCTAGAGACATGACCACACGCTAGGGTCCTAACCTAGAAACATGACCACACGCTAGGGTCCTAACCTAGAAACATGACACACGCTAGGGTCCTAACCTAGAGACATGACCACACGCTAGGGTCCTAACCTAGACACATGACCACACGCTAGGGTCCTAACCTAGAGACATGACACACGCTAGGGTCCTAACCTAGAGACATGACACACGCTAGGGTCCTAACCTAGAAACATGACACACGCTAGGGTCCTAACCTAGAGACATGACCACATGCTAGGGTCCTAAACTAGAGACATGACACACGCTAGGGTCCTAACCTAGAGACATGACACACGCTAGGGTCCTAACCTAGAAACATGACACACGCTAGGGTCCTAACCTAGAAACATGACCACACGCTAGGGACCTAATCTAGAAACATGACACACGCTAGGGTCCTAACCTAGAGACATGACCACACGCTAGGGTCCTAACCTAGAAACATGACACACGCTAGGGTCCTAACCTAGAAACATGACACGCTAGGGTCCTAACCTAGAAACATGACACACGCTAGGGTCCTAACCTAGAAACATGACACACGCTAGGGTCCTAACCTAGAAACATGACACACGCTAGGGTCCTAACCTAGAGACATGACACACGCTAGGGTCCTAACCTAGAAACACGACCACATGCTAGGGTCCTAACCTAGAGACATGACCACACGCTAGGGTCCTAACCTAGAAACATGACACACGCTAGGGTCCTAACCTAGAAACACGACCACATGCTAGGGTCCTAACCTAGAGACATGACCACACGCTAGGGTCCTAACCTAGAAACATGATACACGCTAGGGTCCTAACCTAGAAACACGACCACACGCTAGGGTCCTAACCTAGAGACATGACCACACGCTAGGGTCCTAACCTAGATACATGACCACACGCTAGGGTCCTAACCTAGAAACATGACACACGCTAGGGTCCTAACCTAGAAACATGACACACGCTAGGGTCCTAACCTAGAGACATGACACACGCTAGGGTCCTAACCTAGAAACATGACACACGCTAGGGTCCTAACCTAGAAACATGACACACGCTAGGGTCCTAACCTAGAGACATGACCACACGCTAGGGTCCTAACCTAGAGACATGACCACACGCTAGGGTCCTAACCTAGAGACATGACCACACGCTAGGGTCCTAACCTAGAGACATGACCACACGCTAGGGTCCTAACCTAGAGACATGACCACACGCTAGGGTCCTAACCTAGACACATGACCACACGCTAGGGTCCTAACCTAGAGACATGACACACGCTAGGGTCCTAACCTAGAGACATGACACACGCTAGGGTCCTAACCTAGAAACATGACACACGCTAGGGTCCTAACCTAGAGACATGACCACATGCTAGGGTCCTAAACTAGAGACATGACACACGCTAGGGTCCTAACCTAGAAACATGACACACGCTAGGGTCCTAACCTAGAAACATGACACACGCTAGGGTCCTAACCTAGAGACATGACCACACGCTAGGGTCCTAACCTAGAAACATGACACACGCTAGGGTCCTAACCTAGAAACATGACCACACGCTAGGGTCCTAACCTAGAAACATGACACACGCTAGGGTCCTAACCTAGAGACATGACCACACGCTAGGGTCCTAACCTAGAAACATGACACACGCTAGGGTCCTAACCTAGAAACATGACACACGCTAGGGTCCTAACCTAGAAACATGACACACGCTAGGGTCCTAACCTAGAAACATGACACACGCTAGGGTCCTAACCTAGAAACATGACACACGCTAGGGTCCTAACCTAGAGACATGACCACACGCTAGGGTCCTAACCTAGAAACATGACACACGCTAGGGTCCTAACCTAGAAACACGACCACATGCTAGGGTCCTAACCTAGAAACACACACGCTAGGGTCCTAACCTAGAGACATGACCACACGCTAGGGTCCTAACCTAGAGACATGACCACACGCTAGGGTCCTAACCTAGAAACATGATACACGCTAGGGTCCTAACCTAGAAACACGACCACACGCTAGGGTCCTAACCTAGAGACATGACCACACGCTAGGGTCCTAACCTAGAAACATGATACACGCTAGGGTCCTAACCTAGAAACACGACCACACGCTAGGGTCCTAACCTAGAGACATGACCACACGCTAGGGTCCTAACCTAGATACATGACCACACGCTAGGGTCCTAACCTAGAAACATGACACACGCTAGGGTCCTAACCTAGAAACATGACACACGCTAGGGTCCTAACCTAGAAACACGACCACACGCTAGGGTCCTAACCTAGAGACATGACCACACGCTAGGGTCCTAACCTAGAAACATGATACACGCTAGGGTCCTAACCTAGAAACACGACCACACGCTAGGGTCCTAACCTAGAGACATGACCACACGCTAGGGTCCTAACCTAGATACATGACCACACGCTAGGGTCCTAACCTAGAAACATGACACACGCTAGGGTCCTAACCTAGAAACATGACACACGCTAGGGTCCTAACCTAGAAACATGACCACCACACGCTAGGGTCCTAACCTAGAAACATGACACACGCTAGGGTCCTAACCTAGAAACATGACACACGCTAGGGTCCTAACCTAGAAACATGACCGCATGCTAGGGTCCTAACCTAGAAACATGACCACCACACGCTAGGGTCCTAACCTAGAGACATAACCACACGCTAGGGTCCTAACCTAGAAACATGACACACGCTAGGGTCCTAACCTAGAAACACACACGCTAGGGTCCTAACCTAGAAACATGACCACATGCTAGGGTCCTAACCTAGAAACACACACGCTAGGGTCCTAACCTAGAAACATGACACACGCTAGGGTCCTAACCTAGAAACATGACACACGCTAGGGTCCTAACCTAGAAACATGACCACCACACGCTAGGGTCCTAACCTAGAAACATGACACACGCTAGGGTCCTAACCTAGAAACATGACCACACGCTAGGGTCCTAACCTAGAAACACACACGCTAGGGTCCTAACCTAGAAACATGACCACACGCTAGGGTCCTAACCTAGAAACACACACGCTAGGGTCCTAACCTAGACACATGACCACACGCTAGGGTCCTAACCTAGACACATGACCACACGCTAGGGTCCTAACCTAGAAACATGACCACACGCTAGGGTCCTAACCTAGAAACCAGTTGCTAACTGGAAAGACCTTTTTCACACTGAAACAGAAACACACTGAAACAAATTGTTATATATCGTATAGCTTACGCTCTGCACTCTAGTGGAACCCTATCCCTTATCAATCTAATACTGAATAATTTTCTTCACATGTACACACCCATCCGCCTGGCCACACCCACATCCGCTCCTCTACATAAGCGGGGTCGTGGCCATACTAACAGCACGGTGGTGTAGTGGTTAACACTGTCGCCTCACAGCAAGAAGGTCCAGGGTTCGATTCCCGCTTGGGGACAAGGTTTCCATGATGGCAGGTACTCAGGTGGGGTATCTCCCAGGCCTTTGTGTGGAGTTTGCATGTTCTCCCCGTGCTCGCAAGGGTTTCCCCCCCGATAAGATAAACCCAATGGAAAAACATGCACAACAGATCGCCAACGCTGTGGCGTCCTTGATGAAGACGGACAGGAGCACTTCGATTGGTCCCCGGGGCGCGGCTCACGTTGACGCCCTATCTGCTCCCGGCTGCCCATGGGGGGAAGGACAACGGGATGGGACAAGTGCAGAGAGACAATTCATCGGCGACTCAGTGCATGTGTGTGTGTGTTCCTGTGGGTCGCCCATCTCGCGTATGTGTGTTAAAACTGCATGACAAATAAAGACTTCTAGTCTAACAATTATATTATATTATATTCCCTATTTTCACCACCAACAAGTGTCTGTATACACCACTTGAGTTTAGTGCCGAAATAGTTATTGGAAAGGAGTTACGTTTGGAGAAAAGGAGCTGCGTTGACATATCTTTGTTTTCTCTCTCAAAGTTTTCGAGGAAATACAGCGAGTGTCTAGAAGATGATGATCATTCTGATCTCCACCGGCGTTTCGTATTAGTTGCTCGCGTCGCTGAGCAATCCCCACGGCATTGCCTCCGGCTCTGCAGCTGGACACTTTGCTTGGGAGGCGATCGGCCGGGTGGTGATGTTTTTTGCGACGCGGGCGCCAGGTGTGTCGGTTGTGGGGGGGACAACTACACATTCTAGTTTGATGCCCCACGATAAATATTAGCTCCTCCTCAAGTGAAGTTGTAGCTTTGTTTTTCCTGGGGCCGTGATTCCGAATCTGCGGTTCAATTCCCCGGGTCTCTGGACAAACGGATACCCACTGTCGCCATGCTGGCCCCGCTTTTCAAGATGAAAATCACCCGGCGCGAGGGAGGTGAGCTTGGTGTTCGTTATGAGAATATCTCCATGCTCAGGTCATTCCCAGATCCTTCCCAGAGACAGTCGCATTTCTCTCCTCTCCCCAGGCTCCTCAAGGCCGTTCCTACCGCCGCCTCTACTGCTCCATGGAGACCGACACTGCTATGCTCTGCTTCGTGCCGGTTGCCGGACTATACTCAAATAAACTCTAAATGGATCTAATCAGTGGATTGCATATTTTCTTCAAGAAGCAGAATCAGGCTAACCCTCTCTGCCTATTGGGACATCATAATCAGGCTACCAACTTGAAGACGTGGTCATTTTTGGATTATCAAAGCTTTTGGACTGCAATAAGAAGATTTTGGATCCGTTTACCGCGCACAGGACCTACCAAAATGAACTGATTAAGACACTTGGACACTTGACTAATAATGCATTCAGTCATTTGGACGGAGTTGTTAAAACTCACTCCACTCAAATCAATAGTGTTATTGGTTATTGGCGCTGCACTGTCGGCTGCCTCGTGTGAGGGATCACTCCCACCCCACCCCCCCCTACAGCCCTGTAACAACCCCAACCCACTCCCCCCTCCTTCCGTACATGGCGCTGCCTATGACGGCTGCCAGTCTGTTTGCGGTGGTGAATACGCATATGTTTGTCTCAAGGCTCTGTACCATTATTACTATCTAAAATGTAATAATTGTGGAATATTACTGTAATGAGCTGTATGTGTATGATCCAAGCGTCCTACGATCCTCATAGGAGCATAACAGAAAAAAGCATTCCATGTGAAGGTATTCTGTATTTTTGCATGTCAACTAATAAAGAAACTTGAAACTTGAAACTGCGCTCGGCTGGGAACGTTAGCTTGATGCTATCAGTTAGCCTAGAATTAGCTGTTGGCTTGTGCTACAACCATTGGCGTAGCCGTGAGAATAGCACTCTGACTACTCTGGTCCTAACCTAGAAACATGACACGCTAGGGTCCTAACCTAGAGACATGACACACGCTAGGGTCCTAACCTAGAAACATGACCACACGCTAGGGTCCTAACCTAGAGACATGACCACACGCTAGGGTCCTAACCTAGAAACATGACCACACGCTAGGGTCCTAACCTAGAGACATGACCACACGCTAGGGTCCTAACCTAGAAACATGACATGCTAGGGTCCTAACCTAGAAACATGACCACACGCTAGGGTCCTAACCTAGAAACATGACACACGCTAGGGTCCTAACCTAGAAACATGACCCACATGCTAGGGTCCTAACCTAGAGACATGACACACGCTAGGGTCCTAACCTAGAAACATGACCACATGCTAGGGTCCTAACCTAGAAACATGACCACACGCTAGGGTCCTAACCTAGAAACATGACCACACGCTAGGGTCCTAACCTAGAAACATGACACACGCTAGGGTCCTAACCTAGAAACATGACCACACGCTAGGGTCCTAACCTAGAAACATGACACACGCTAGGGTCCTAACCTAGAAACATGACACACGCTAGGGTCCTAACCTAGAAACATGACACACGCTAGGGTCCTAACCTAGAAACATGACCACACACTAGGGTCCTAACCTAGAAACATGACTAGGGTCCTAACCTAGAAACATGACACACGCTAGGGTCCTAACCTAGAAACATGACACACGCTAGGGTCCTAACCTAGAAACATGACACACGCTAGGGTCCTAACCTAGAAACATGACACACGCTAGGGTCCTAACCTAGAAACATGACACACGCTAGGGTCCTAACCTAGAAACATGACACACGCTAGGGTCCTAACCTAGAGACATGACTACATGCTAGGGTCCTAACCTAGAAACACACGCTAGGGTCCTAACCTAGAAACATGACACACGCTAGGGTCCTAACCTAGAAACATGACCACATGCTAGGGTCCTAACCTAGAGACATGACCACACGCTAGGGTCCTAACCTAGAAACATGACACACGCTAGGGTCCTAACCTATAAACATGACCACACGCTAGGGTCCTAACCTAGAAACATGACCACACGCTAGGGTCCTAACCTAGAGACATGACACACGCTAGGGTCCTAACCTAGAGACATGACACACGCTAGGGTCCTACCCTAGAAACATGACCACACGCTAGGGTCCTAACCTAGAAACATGACACACGCTAGGGTCCTAACCTAGAAACATGACCACACGCTAGGGTCCTAACCTAGAAACATGACACACGCTAGGGTCCTAACCTAGAAACATGACCACACGCTAGGGTCCTAACCTAGAGACATGACACACGCTAGGGTCCTAACCTAGAAACACGACCACACGCTAGGGTCCTAACCTAGAAACATGACCACACACTAGGGTCCTAACCTAGAGACATGACCACACGCTAGGGTCCTAACCTAGAAACATGACACACGCTAGGGTCCTAACCTATAAACATGACCACACGCTAGGGTCCTAACCTAGAAACATGACCACACGCTAGGGTCCTAACCTAGAGACATGACACACGCTAGGGTCCTAACCTAGAGACATGACACACGCTAGGGTCCTAACCTAGAAACATGACCACACGCTAGGGTCCTAACCTAGAAACACGACCACACGCTAGGGTCCTAACCTAGAAACATGACCACACGCTAGGGTCCTAACCTAGAAACATGACCACACGCTAGGGTCCTAACCTAGAAACATGACACACGCTAGGGTCCTAACCTAGAAACATGACCACACGCTAGGGTCCTAACCTAGAAACATGACCACACGCTAGGGTCCTAACCTAGAAACATGACCACACGCTAGGGTCCTAACCTAGAAACATGACACACGCTAGGGTCCTAACCTAGAGACATGACCACACGCTAGGGTCCTAACCTAGAAACATGACACACGCTAGGGTCCTAACCTAGAAACATGACCACACGCTAGGGTCCTAACCTAGAAACATGACCACACGCTATGGTCCTAACCTAGAAACACACGCTAGGGTCCTAACCTAGAGACATGACCACACGCTAGGGTCCTAACCTAGAAACATGACCACACGCTAGGGTCCTAACCTAGAAACATGACCACACGCTAGGGTCCTAACCTAGAAAGTAACACACGCTAGGGTCCTAACCTAGAGACATGACCACACGCTAGGGTCCTAACCTAGAAACATGACACACGCTAGGGTCCTAACCTAGAAACATGACCACACGCTAGGGTCCTAACCTAGAAACATGACCACACGCTAGGGTCCTAACCCAGAAACATGACACACGCTAGGGTCCTAACCTAGAGACATGACCACACGCTAGGGTCCTAACCTAGAGACATGACCACACGCTAGGGTCCTAACCTAGAAACATGACCACACGCTAGGGTCCTAACCCAGAAACATGACACACGCTAGGGTCCTAACCTAGAGACATGACCACACGCTAGGGTCCTAACCTAGAAACATGACACACGCTAGGGTCCTAACCTAGAAACATGACCACATGCTAGGGTCCTAACCTAGAGACATGACCACATGCTAGGGTCCTAACCTAGAAACATGACACACGCTAGGGTCCTAACCTAGAAACATGACACACGCTAGGGTCCTAACCTAGAGACATGACACACGCTAGGGTCCTAACCTAGAAACATGACACACGCTAGGGTCCTAACCTAGAAACATGACCACACGCTAGGGTCCTAACCTAGAAACATGACACACGCTAGGGTCCTAACCTAGAAACATGACACACGCTAGGGTCCTAACCTAGACACATGACCACACGCTAGGGTCCTAACCTAGAGACATGACACACGCTAGGGTCCTAACCTAGAAACATGACACACGCCAGGGTCCTAACCTAGAAACATGACACACGCTAGGGTCCTAACCTAGAGACATGACCACACGCTAGGGTCCTAACCTAGAGACATGACACACGCTAGGGTCCTAACCTAGAAACATGACCACACGCTAGGGTCCTAACCTAGAGACATGACCACACGCTAGGGTCCTAACCTAGAAACATGACCACACGCTAGGGTCCTAACCTAGAAACATGACACACGCTAGGGTCCTAACCTAGACATATGACACACGCTAGGGTCCTAACCTAGAAACACGACACACGCTAGGGTCCTAACCTAGAAACATGACCACACGCTAGGGTCCTAACCTAGAAACATGACACACGCTAGGGTCCTAACCTAGAAACATGACCACACGCTAGGGTCCTAACCTAGAAACATGACACACGTTAGGGTCCTAACCTAGAGACATGACACACGCTAGGGTCCTAACCTAGAGACATGACACACGCTAGGGTCCTAACCTAGAAACATGACCACACGCTAGGGTCCTAACCTAGAAACATGACACACGTTAGGGTCCTAACCTAGAGACATGACACACGCTAGGGTCCTAACCTAGAAACATGACCACACGCTAGGGTCCTAACCTAGAAACATGACACACGCTAGGGTCCTAACCTAGAAACATGACCACACGCTAGGGTCCTAACCTAGAAACATGACCACATGCTAGGGTCCTAACCTAGAAACATGACACACGCTAGGGTCCTAACCTAGAAACATGACCACACGCTAGGGTCCTAACCTAGAAACATGACACACGCTAGGGTCCTAACCTAGAGACATGACACACGCTAGAGTCCTAACCTAGAAACATGACACACGCTAGGGTCCTAACCTAGAAACATGACACGCTAGGGTCCTAACCTAGAGACATGACCACACGCTAGGGTCCTAACCTAGAGACATGACCACACGCTAGGGTCCTAACCTAGAGACATGACCACACGCTAGGGTCCTAACCTAGAGACATGACCACACGCTAGGGTCCTAACCTAGAGACATGACCACACGCTAGGGTCCTAACCTAGAGACATGACCACACGCTAGGGTCCTAACCTAGAAACATGACACACGCTAGGGTCCTAACCTAGAAACATGACACACGCTAGGGTCCTAACCTAGAAACATGACACACGCTAGGGTCCTAAACTAGAAACATGACACACGCTAGGGTCCTAACCTAGAAACATGACACACGCTAGGGTCCTAACCTAGAAACATGACCACACGCTAGGGTCCTAACCTAGAAACATGACACACGCTAGGGTCCTAACCTAGAGACATGACCACACGCTAGGGTCCTAACCTAGAAACATGACACACGCTAGGGTCCTAACCTAGAAACATGACATGCTAGGGTCCTAACCTAGAAACATGACACGCTAGGGTCCTAACCTAGAGACATGACACACGCTAGGGTCCTAACCTAGAGACATGACACAAGCTAGGGTCCTAACCTAGAAACATGACACACGCTAGGGTCCTAACCTAGAAACATGACACACGCTAGGGTCCTAACCTAGAAACATGACCACATGCTAGGGTCCTAACCTAGAGACATGACCACACGCTAGGGTCCTAACCTAGAAACATGACACACGCTAGGGTCCTAACCTAGAAACACGACCACACGCTAGGGTCCTAACCTAGAGACATGACCACACGCTAGGGTCCTAACCTAGAGACATGACCACACGCTAGGGTCCTAACCTAGAAACATGACACACGCTAGGGTCCTAACCTAGAGACATGACCACACGCTAGGGTCCTAACCTAGAAACATGACACACGCTAGGGTCCTAACCTAGAAACATGACACACGCTAGGGTCCTAACCTAGAAACATGACCACCACACGCTAGGGTCCTAACCTAGAAACATGACACACGCTAGGGTCCTAACCTAGAAACATGACACAAGCTAGGGTCCTAACCTAGAAACATGACCGCATGCTAGGGTCCTAACCTAGAAACATGACCACCACACGCTAGGGTCCTAACCTAGAGACATAACCACACGCTAGGGTCCTAACCTAGAAACATGACACACGCTAGGGTCCTAACCTAGAAACACACACGCTAGGGTCCTAACCTAGAAACATGACCACACGCTAGGGTCCTAACCTAGAAACACACACGCTAGTGTCCTAACCTAGACACATGACCACACGCTAGGGTCCTAACCTAGACACATGACCACACGCTAGGGTCCTAACCTAGAAACATGACCACACGCTAGGGTCCTAACCTAGAAACATGACACACGCTAGGGTCCTAACCTAGAAACCAGTTGCTAACTGGAAAGACCTTTTTCACACTGAAACAGAAACACACTGAAACAAATTGTTATATATCGTATAGCTTACGCTCTGCACTCTAGTGGAACCCTATCCCTTATCAATCTAATACTGAATAATTTTCTTCACATGTACACACCCATCCGCCTGGCCACACCCACATCCGCTCCTCTACATAAGCGGGGTCGTGGCCATACTAACAGCACGGTGGTGTAGTGGTTAACACTGTCGCCTCACAGCAAGAAGGTCCAGGGTTCGATTCCCGCTTGGGGACAAGGTTTCCATGATGGCAGGTACTCAGGTGGGGTATCTCCCAGGCCTTTGTGTGGAGTTTGCATGTTCTCCCCGTGCTCGCAAGGGTTTCCCCCCCGATAAGATAAACCCAATGGAAAAACATGCACAACAGATCGCCAACGCTGTGGCGTCCTTGATGAAGACGGACAGGAGCACTTCGATTGGTCCCCGGGGCGCGGCTCACGTTGACGCCCTATCTGCTCCCGGCTGCCCATGGGGGGAAGGACAACGGGATGGGACAAGTGCAGAGAGACAATTCATCGGCGACTCAGTGCATGTGTGTGTGTGTTCCTGTGGGTCGCCCATCTCGCGTATGTGTGTTAAAACTGCATGACAAATAAAGACTTCTAGTCTAACAATTATATTATATTATATTCCCTATTTTCACCACCAACAAGTGTCTGTATACACCACTTGAGTTTAGTGCCGAAATAGTTATTGGAAAGGAGTTACGTTTGGAGAAAAGGAGCTGCGTTGACATATCTTTGTTTTCTCTCTCAAAGTTTTCGAGGAAATACAGCGAGTGTCTAGAAGATGATGATCATTCTGATCTCCACCTGCGTTTCGTATTAGTTGCTCGCGTCGCTGAGCAATCCCCACGGCATTGCCTCCGGCTCTGCAGCTGGACACTTTGCTTGGGAGGCGATCGGCCGGGTGGGGGCTGACGGCCTCTCTGGGCGGGTGATGTTTTTTGCGACGCGGGCGCCAGGTGTGTCGGTTGTGGGGGGGACAACTACACATTCTAGTTTGATGCCCCACGATAAACATTAGCTCCTCCTCAAGTGAAGTTGTAGCTTTGTTTTTCCTGGGGCCGTGATTCCGAATCTGCGGTTCAATTCCCCGGGTCTCTGGACAAACGGATACCCACTGTCGCCATGCTGGCCCCGCTTTTCAAGATGAAAATCACCCGGCGCGAGGGAGGTGAGCTTGGTGTTCGTTATGAGAATATCTCCATGCTCAGGTCATTCCCAGATCCTTCCCAGAGACAGTCGCATTTCTCTCCTCTCCCCAGGCTCCTCAAGGCCGTTCCTACCGCCGCCTCTACTGCTCCATGGAGACCGACACTGCTATGCTCTGCTTCGTGCCGGTTGCCGGACTATACTCAAATAAACTCTAAATGGATCTAATCAGTGGATTGCATATTTTCTTCAAGAAGCAGAATCAGGCTAACCCTCTCTGCCTATTGGGACATCATAATCAGGCTACCAACTTGAAGACGTGGTCATTTTTGGATTATCAAAGCTTTTGGACTGCAATAAGAAGATTTTGGATCCGTTTACCGCGCACAGGACCTACCAAAATGAACTGATTAAGACACTTGGACACTTGACTAATAATGCATTCAGTCATTTGGACGGAGTTGTTAAAACTCACTCCACTCAAATCAATAGTGTTATTGGTTATTGGCGCTGCACTGTCGGCTGCCTCGTGTGAGGGATCACTCCCACCATTCCATGTGAAGGTATTCTGTATTTTTGCATGTCAACTAATAAAGAAACTTGAAACTTGAAACTGCGCTCGGCTGGGAACGTTAGCTTGATGCTATCAGTTAGCCTAGAATTAGCTGTTGGCTTGTGCTACAACCATTGGCGTAGCCGTGAGAATAGCACTCTGACTACGACGTCATCTTTGGCAGACGATGTAGTCGGGCCTGCGCCATGACCGGCTGCAGGAGGGGGGCGTCACGCCGGAGCGAGGCTCCGACCATTGCTTCTTCTGGCCTAGCCATCGAGAGGCCTTCGTCGACGTGGAGACCAACCTGTGTTGCGGCCTTCCGTCCTGTGTTCCAATGGACATTACCCCACTCTTCCTTCCTTCCCCTCCCGAATGTTTTTGTTAATAACGATGTCTTTGTCTACAAAACATATGTGTGACCAGGTATGGACTTCAGGGTCATGTTGAGGGATCTTCATTTTTTTTTTTTTGACATATTATGAAAGTACAGATTCATACCTTCAAAATAAGCCATCACTTGAACATTTTGGTGGGATACTTTGCAAGCTACTTCCTATGATTCATGGTGATTATCACAAAACGTATTCAGAGATAATAGCCTTCAAGAGACGAGCAGGCTATTCGGTGACAATAGTGAAACAACTACAACACTACCCAGAAGTCATTGTAATCCATGGCCCCCCTCTCTCTAGGGCAATTAACACCTGGCAGCTTTCCAGTCTGAGGCTCTTTGTTATTACAATGAGTCTGGTGACTGGTAGTGGTAGTGAAAGGGACCCTGATAATAAACAAGAAACAAATCAAGTTTCAAGATTTTATTAGCATTTAAAATAACACGAGATAAAAATAGACATGCTAAAGTCAATGTTCAATGTTCTGATGGCCTCTCCAGAAGCATTTAGATGTAAATACATGTAGTGTGGTAGTGAAAGACACAACAACTAGGTTAACCTTCTGTAGTGTGGTAGTGAAAGGTTAACCTTCTGTAGTGTGGTAGTGAAAGGTTAACCTTCTGTAGTGTGGTAGTGAAAGGTTAACCTTCTGTAGTGTGGTAGTGAAAGGTTAACCTTCTGTAGTGTGGTAGTGAAAGGTTAACCTTCTGTGGTGTGGTAGTGAAAGGGTTAACCTTCTGTAGTGTGGTAGTGAAAGGTGACAATAATAATAACTTACCCGTGGATGAAGAGGAAAGCTTCACGGCAGATTTGTATCGCCCCGAAGAAATAGTTTGTGTAAGCACGTTGTCTTTTTTTGGAAATCGATTTATTTCCGATAGTCCATTCTGACTTTCGACCAAAAGCCTGGAGCTGCGCCATAATAATCAAGTCTTTATGATCCTCTTCGAGAGCCGCTATCTCAAAACGCCTTGTGTAAACTTCATCACGGTCCAATTTTGTGATACATGACCGCCGATTAAGAATGTCATTTTCTTTATCACCCTGGACGCATTTACAAGTAAATCGCAAAAGTCTTTCCATTTGGCGTTCGTGGCTCTCGTCAGATTCAACTTCCACAAAGCACATTACGTGTTCTACCTTGTCTCCAAATCCGTTAGGTGTGTTGTCACCATCATCTGGCTCTGCCTCGTCTTCAAATCCGTTAGTGTTGTCACCATCACCACCATCACCATCATCTGGCTCTGCCTCGTCTTCAAATCCGTTAGTGTTGTCACCATCACCACCATCACCATCATCTGGCTCTGCCTCGTCTTCAAATCCGTTAGTGTTGTCACCATCACCACCATCACCATCATCTGCCTCTAACTCGTCACAATTGTCTTCTTCTTCTGAACCAGAATCTGAGTTTCTTTTTGGATTTTTCTTCTGCACAAAGAAATCCGTGATGAATGTTCCTAAAGCGTGTTCATCTTCAACACAGTGTGCTCCGAAGTGAGCAAACCGGTTTAATGCCTCGGCAACTGCCCTCGCTGTGGGTTCCATGGTGACTGGCAAACATGCACTGCCCTGCTCTCTGTTTAATACTCATCCATCAATGGCATCAACTTAATGACGTCACCGCCTGACCAATAAGCATTTAGATGTAAATACATGTAGTGTGGTAGTGAAAGACACAACAACTAGGTTAACCTTCTGTAGTGTGGTAGTGAAAGGTTAACCTTCTGTAGTGTGGTAGTGACGGATAAAAAAACGGATAAATAGTTTTTTTTACCATATTTCTACACATTTCGCTGCCACATTACAAATTATGAAATCGCGACGAAATACCTCTGAATAAGAATAAAAAAAAAAAATAAAGATTCCATGACTAATTCGGCCAGAAACGGCTTTGAGGCGAAGCGTTATGCGCTTCTGTAGTGTGGCAGTGAAAGGGTTAACGCCCCTCGTCTCCCCTGCCTCGCGCTGCACACCAAGCACCAAGCACCAAGCAGCAGCAGCATCGCGCGATTGTAACATTTTGTAACGTCGACACAGCCAAGCTTTCAACAGTGTTATTTAGATGTATTTACCCATTAGGTTGGAAAAAATGCACCCTAACGAAATTCGTTCGCTCATAAAATTCTAACTGTGTTTTAATGGTTTTTAATTAAGTTACAACATGCGTTTTATAACGGGTGAAGGCCTCTTTTTTTTTAATCTTTTTTTTAGACACTGCGTTACGTTGCTTATAACTTATAACATTAAGATAGTGTATTAATAGTGTGTTATTCTCTCTCTGAGAAAGGAGAGCTAAATAATGACGTCTGTGTGTTAACACCTATTAAGTACAGTACTTGGCCCCAGTGGACAGGCCCAAGCCCGCTCGTGTAGTTTTTTATCCTCAATTGAAAGAACATTTGTGGAACTATTATAGCAATAATTACCTCATTTACAAGTTGTATTTAAGTTTGCAACTAAGGGCAAATAATGGAACAGATTAATGACAATTCAAATATGTAAAAAAAAATCAAGATTTCGATTTTTGGGATTTTCTGGACAGCAAGACATTAAGTTCATTTCAGAGCACCTCCCCCTTTGCGGATCAAATCGGGTTTGGTCACGGCGAGTCACATGTTACTTCACTACATTTGGAGATACGACGTGTGCTGTGTGAGAATTGTCTTGGTCGCTTTGTATAGCTTGGGTTAGCGTTGGCCAAGGCTTGTGCCTTTCTCTCTACCTAGGGACAGCGTTGTTTTTTATGTGAGTAAAAATGAACTGGGTTTTTTGTTGTATGATGAGAAGTTGTGTGTCTTCATGTAACGTTTAGACAATGTGGCTGAGCCCACAACTGGCTGGGTTACCCTACAATGCTGTGCATAGTGGCATGTGATCGAGGGCTGAGTCCCTCTCTTAGCTTGTTATTCTTTACTTGAGGGTAATGATGAAAAAAAAGTGCCAAGTTTTTTTTCACACATAAGCAGAGCTGTGGGAAAACTGTTCAAACAAGGTTTTCGGCTGTGCTGGCGTGGATGATGTAAAGCTTACTCTACAGGTGGTGAGGGGTGGGTGAAATTATTCCCCGGTTTGCCTCTGCCCCCCCCCCCCCCCTCCCCTCAAATATGATTTTGTTTACAAAATGTGTGTTGATTCACTATATTTTTGGGGATACAGTGTAAATACGGTGTAAATCCAAGGGGCGACAGTGGCTCGGGAGGTAGAGCAGTCGTCTGACAATCCGGAGGTTCCCGGTTCGATTCCCGCTCCTCCCGGGCAGCGTGTCGATGTGTCCTTGAGCAAGACACTTAACCCCTAATTGCTCCCGATGAGCAGGTTGGCACCTTGCATGGTTGCCTCTGCGTGTGAATGTGTAAGTGAATGGGTAAAAATGTGAGTAACAAATTGTAAAGCGCTTTGGATAAAAAACCCACCATTTACCATTTACCATTTAAATCCCTCAGCTTCTGCTGGGGTTGTGCTCTTGCTTAGAGAGGCAATTTCTCTTAAGATTGTTTGCTCGCTGTCATGTAGACTTAGCGAGGCCTGTGACCAGCACTTAATCGAGGACTTATGTCTTCTCTCATCCCTGGTTCCACTCCCTGTTAGGATGGGTGGGTCACGGGATTTCCCCCCGGCCATGGGATACGTCACTGGGTGCGTTTCCTATTGGCCAGGAGACGTCCGTGAGGTTACAGGCTCTGTGCTGCAGACCGCTGTCTTTGTCAAAGTTGGATGATGCGTTGCATTCGAAAACTGTTCGTTTTCTGCTCTGCTCTCTATTACAGTGTGTATTGGGCTGTTGGTCACTTGGCCCAATTATTATTGCATGTATCTTTTTCAATTGTACTCATGTGAAGGTCTCTTCTGTCTTCCCCTCTTATGTGAGGAGCAGAATTGACGGGGTTGCCCTCAGTCGCGTCATATAAGGCCTGTGTCTGTGTCTTATTGACCGGCTTCCTGCTGCTCGTCCCAGACAGCATGGAGGGAACGTCGTCTGGTGTTTTCTTATTAGAATTCACCATTGATGTGTTTCGGGTTCTTGACGTGCATATAGCGCTGGCCCTGGGTGTGAAACCACGTTTTTGGGCCGGCGCGCCTTGGTTGCCCAATTCATAGAAACAGGGTTTTTTATGCGGGCGACTAGGAAGGAGATTTTTTATCTCTACCGAGCGCCAGTGCAAGACTCGATGACTCACGTGCATCTGACGGAGTAGATCATTACATTGGCGGAGGGGTCTTACGCCCATGAGGTGGGTCGCCAGGAGCAGCGCATTCACGTTCTGTCCATCTTAGTGGCGCCCTCTGTGATGTTTTAGATCGACATGCGTACCTACCCCCCCTCTTAGGACTGGGGATGGCGGCGTGACTAGGACGCGTGACTGGTTCTGGTCACGCCGGACCAGGTCAGTTAACCCGTTGTCCGCCGGGGCGCAGATCTGCTGTTCTGGTACCCCGAAGGACTTTGTGCTTTTCCGGGGGGAAAATGCCGGGTCGGTCCGGGCTTCGCAGGGATTGATGTCGTGGATATGTGTCATGTGTATGCCACTACGGCTTGCCCTTCACAGTGATGTGCTTGGTCCATACTGTGTTGTACCTTGCGCTGTGTTAGGGGGCCTGGTCCTTCTCCATTGTATTCACTCCTCCCTCCCCCTGCTGGGCAGGTATGGGAGGGGGCTGTCGAGGTGGTTGCTGTCAACCCCTCTAGGCATCCCTGTGTAGGTCCCGGTCCGCCAGGCCCAGGTCCGGACTCGATCCCGTCTACCTGTTGGCCTGGGTTAACCCTTTGAAAACTGAAACACTTTGGTTCTAGGTTTTTCTTGGTGGGTTAAGGGAGCAACCGCCTCCTGTTAAACTAAACATAGGGAGGTGGTTGGTTCTCCGGTGTGTTGGTAGCAGAGTCGACTCTCGGGTTTAGGCCGGGCTTGACCCCGTCTGCCTGTGAGTGTGCCCCCGCACTTTTCATGACGTCTGCCATTCGTGTCAGCCTTCTCTACCTCGGCCTCTCTATGGGGTCGGGTTTTGTGGAGGCTGCGACATGGTGCACAGCATACCGAACGCCCCTTCCACCGGGGTGCTGTTCACAGTAGACCCCTTAGGCGCCTGTCTAGTCCGCAGTGCTCCGGGCACAGGTCGAGTTACGCTCTTGACCTGTTGCCAGGATTGAGGGATCAACCTCTTTGGGGGTTGTCTCCCCGGTGCGCCGACTGGCCCCACAGTGTTGTGGAGGTGTGGCCTCTGTGGAGTGCTTCAGGGCGGCGTGCTGTAGGGGGGAAGGGCTTGCTCTTGGATTGGGCCCTGTCCGATACGCTGGCGATGTGGGGGGTGGTGTCACTAGTGACCGTCTGGTGGGGTCTCGATGCTACGGCATCGTTGGCCTCACCAGGCCCCCTTTCCGGGGGGTCCTGACCCTCAGGCTGTTCCTGGGGCTGGGTCCTCCTCTGCACTCCGCTGCTATGGCCTTGCCACGGGGGTTGGGTTCTTGACCTTTGACCCCGTGATGTTAGGGGCTGTAACGTTTTTTTTTCTCTTCCCGTTCGTTCCCTAGTGGCATGTGGGATGCGCGCCTGAGTAGTCGCGGGTCCTTCTGTGTGAAGGTAAGTCCCACGATCTGCTCACCCTGTGCGTTGAGTTGCTAAACCCTCTTCGCACAGTCGGATCCGATTCCCCCCCATCCCCCTCTAGGGGGGTCCGGGGGCTCCGGGGGCTCGGGTCCTCCCCGGTTCTGATGGTTGTGGGGGGCCTCAGCGGGTACATTTGTCGAGCTTCCGCTCTGCTCAGCTCCTGTGTTCCACTAGAGTGCAGAGCGTAAGCTATACGATATATAACATACGGTTATCCTATAACCATAGTTATATGAGTATAGCGAGTGCTCTGCACTGACTCACTGAGGACCCTGTGGTCTTCGCCTTCGGTGGTGAAAGACTTGGGAAGGAGCTGTTAGTATGGCCAAGACCCCGCTTATGTAGAGGAGCGGATGTGGGTGTGGCCAGGCGGATGGGTGTGTACATGTGAAGAAAATTATTCAGTATTAGATTGATAAGGGATAGGGTTCCACTAGAGTGCAGAACGCTCGCTATACTCGTATAACTATGGTTATAGGATAACCGTATGATATATGTAAGGGATAATGTATAGCTACGAGGTCATTGTCGCAAAATAATTGACCGACACTGCGTTCTAAACGCAGTGAAGGTCAATTATTTTGCGACAATGACCGAGTATAGCTATACATTATCCCGCTTATTACAGGGCTAACTTACTAACAATAATATACGTAATTCATTTTACACCATCAACAAGACGAGATCAAATGCAGACCCAGTTGTTCTGTTGCTCCTCTGCCATCACCGGTGGGCTTGATTGCACCTGATGTAGTGCAGCTGTGCATAATGGTAAAGCTTAGCTTTCGTGACTGCGATCAAAATGCTTGATTGTGATTGGTCAATAGCGCTCTGTTGCCCCTAACAGCGGTCATTATTGCGCGTTGCCCGTAGCAGCTGTGAATTATCGAGAAATAATTGACCGCTGCTAGGGGCAACCGAGCGCTATTGACCAATCACAATCAAGCATTTTGGCGAATGTTAAAACGCCATGTAATAAGTTGATATAACGAGAGAAAACCACACAAGAAGACATGCACAAACAAACACAGACACACCTCACACACAGACACACACACCTCACACACAGACACACACCTCACACACAGACACACACATGTCACACACAGACACACACCTCACACACACACCTCACACACAGACACACACATACCTCACACACACATCTCACACACCTCACACACAGACACACACACCTCACACACACACCTCACCTCACACACCTCACACACACAGACACACACCTCACACATAGACAGACACCTCACACACAGACACACACGGACACACACACAGACACACACCTCACACACAGACACACACCGACACACACCTCACACACAGACACACACCTCACACACACGACACACCTCACACAGACACACACACCTCCCAAAGGTGCGCCACGGTCGGTGCATCAGCCCAGGAATGCTCTGCGTTAAGTCCACTCTTCCCATTCTTGTAGATCACTATGGAGAATGACTTATCAAACCACCTGATAGATAGATAGATAGATAGATAGATAGATAGATAGATAGATAGATAGATAGATAGATAGATAGATAGATAGATAGATAGATAGATAGATAGATAGATAGATAGATAGATAGATAGATAGATAGGAAGAGAGACAGGGTTATTCTCATAAATAAAATCCATATGATCCCTTTAATCATTCATTTTGGTGATTAAAGAACTACATGCAGCTACAAAGAACTACTGCAAATATTGGGTGTATTTTTCCTTGAATCTTCCGGCATTTTCTGCAGAGTGTGAATGTGATATATCACCAGAAAGTATTCAACCACTACTGTCTTTTTATTTATTTTTTTACTTTCTCTTTTTCCATCTTTCTCCCATCCCAATGTTAGTCGTTATGCCAATTCCCAATCCCCTACCTGGTCGCTGCATGCTCTACCTCCTACCGTCGGTCTGGGAGGGTGGAGACTATCACATGCTTCCTCCGACACATGTGTAGCCAGCCCACAGCTTCTTTTCACCTGGCAGCGCGGACTCTCACTGGGGGAGTGTAACGTGTGGATTGGAAGGATCACACTACCTCTCCCAGGACCCGACCTTGCTGTGCAAGCGCCCCTACCGAACTGTAGGAGTCGCTGTTTTTACAACGACCAGGACCCACCCTCGCCGGCTTCCCACCCTCTAACACTGCCAATTGTGTTAGTATGGACGGTCGGCCAACCCGGAAGCACCACAGCTGGATTCGATCCCACTGTCTCTGTGGTGGTAGACAGACGCTTAGTCCGCTGCGCCACCCGGCCGCCCAACCACTACTGTCTTTAACTATGAATGAACACAACACTCACCATCTTAAGATAATAAAGTACTCAGCCTCTACTAGTGCTAGTGGAGACAAGGCTACAGCACGGCTAAACCCTGGCTAGAGGAGACAAGGCTACAGCACGGCTAAACCCTGGCTAGTGGAGACAAGGCCACAGCATGGCTAAACCCTGGCTAGTGGAGACAAGGCTACAGCACGGCTAAACCCTGGCTAGTGGAGACAAGGCCACAGCACGGCTAAACCCTGGCTAGTGGAGACAAGGCCACAGCACGGCTAAACCCTGGCTAGTGGAGACAAGGCCACAGCACGGCTAAATCCAGGCTAGTGGAGATAAGGCCACAGCATGGCTAAACCCTGGCTAGTGGAGACAAGGCCACAGCACGGCTAAACCCTGGCTAGTGGAGACGAGGCCACGGCACGGCTAAACCCTGGCTAGTGGAGACAAGGCCACATTACAGCTAAACCCTGGCTAGTGGAGACAAGGCCACGGCACAGCTAGACCCTGGCTAGTGGAGACAAGGCCACATTACAGCTAAACCCTGGCTAGTGGAGACAAGGCCACATTACAGCTAGACCCTGGCTAATGGAGACAAGGCCACATTACAGCTAAACCCTGGCTAGTGGAGACGAGGCCACAGCATGGCTAAACCCTGGCTAGTGGAGACAAGGCCACAGCACGACTAAACCCTGGCTAGTGGAGACAAGGCCACAGCACGGCTAAACCCTGGCTAGTGGAGACGAGGCCACATTACAGCTAAACCCTGGCTAGTGGAGACGAGGCCACAGCACGGCTAAACCCTGGCTAGTGGAGACGAGGCCACAGCACGGCTAAACCCTGGCTAGTGGAGACGAGGCCACAGCACGGCTAAACCCTGGCTAGTGGAGACAAGGCCACAGCACGGCTAAACCCTGGCTAGTGGAGACGAGGCCACATTACAGCTAAACCCTGGCTAGTGGTCTCTCTCTCTCTCTCTCTCTCTCTCTCACCTGTCGTAACACTTGCCGTGCAGGAGGGACTTGGCGTAGCGGTCCAGGTTGCCCATGGGGTCATCTCCCATCATGCCTTGCTCCTCATCGTCCAGGGTAACGAAGAAGGCGGCCCTCTCGATGGCGTCGAGCGAGCGCTTGTTGACCCCTGCGCTGAAATACTGCTTCCTCGTCTGAGACCAGGGCTTTCTGGGAGAGAGGAAATAACAGCATGTGTGAGATAAGAAAAAACAAAGCAAGATGTTGTAAAACAAGATGCAAAACGTACTTACTACTTCAAATGAAAACCTCTTTAGCTGAGATAGATGACATACATAGTACAAATGAAAGATATAGAGAGATATAGTTAGATATACATTAGATATATTAACCAGTTTTGTATGTATACAAACCCACATTACATACAAAACTCTATAACAAACCACATTACATATATACAAAGCTCTATAGAATTACATATATACACAACGTTTCAAGTTTAGTTTTATTTGTCACATATAAGGTACATTACAGTGAAATGCTTGGTTCTGTATGACCCTCCTGAGATTTTGCTTCATACAAAAACAAAAAAAATGAAGTTAAATAATAAAGACCGAACACAATATAGAAAACTAAAGTACAAAATGCAAAACAAAAATGAGGTAGAGAGACCCTCTGCTTCCTCCCACCACACCCTCCCACTGGCCCCTCCCACCACACCCTCCCACTGGCCCCTCCCACCTGACCCTCCCACTGGCCCCTCCCACCACACCCTCCCACTGGCCCCTCCCACCACACCCTCCCACTGACCCCTCCCACCTCCAACTCGCCCCTCCCACTCGCCCGTCCCACCTCCCATTGGCCCCTCCCACTGGCCCCTCCCACCACACCCTCCCACTGGCCCCTCCCATCCATCACCTCCCACCTCCCCCTGCCCCCCCCCCCCCCACCTGTCTCCGGCGGTGAGCGCTCCCAGCCGCTCCTCCCCGGGCTGTGGGGCCGAGGGGTCGTCCAGGATCCTCTGGATCTGGTACTGGAGCTCCCGGGGACACAGCAGCCGGCCGGCCCGGTACACCCACAGACGGAAGTAGCGCCCCCGGTGGTAGACCACCAGGAACTCACTGTCCTGCCAGTGCTGCAGGACGTCTGGGGGGAGAGAGGGGCTTTCTTACTCAAACGGTAACTGGTGCATTTATTCATTTACTATCATTATTTATTAGGGGTGTAACGAATCCGATGCATCGATTTGAATATGTTAGAATCGATTATAATCGAAATTAATCGAAATTAAAAAAATGTAATCTTTCTTTTTTTTTTGTGTATCATTTCTTTTTGTGTGTATTGTTTTTATTGACCTATAGTCCATTCATGCTGAGTGAATCAGTTCCCCCAGCCACATTTGTGTATTCAACATTTTTTGGGCAATTAACTGATCGAAAATGTATGGAAAATGTATCGAATCAAATCGAATCGTGGTCAAATGAAGAGATTTCATGATGCATTGAATCGTTGCCTGAATAATCGTAATTAATCGCTGTGAGGTCGCATCGTTACACCCCTATTATTTATTATTTTATTTTATCCAATTTGCTTTACAATTTGTTCCTCACATTTTACCCATTCACTCACACATGCACTCACCCATTCACTTACACATGCACTCACCCATTCACTTACACATGCACTCACCCATTCACTCACACATGCACTCACCCATTCACTTACACATGCACTCACCCATTCACTTACACATGCACTCACCCATTCACTCACACATGCACTCACCCATTCACTCACACATGCACTCACCCATTCACTCACACATGCACTCACCCATTCACTCACACATGCACTCACCCATTCACTCACACATGCACTCACCCATTCACTTACACATTCACTCACACATTCACTTACATTCACTTACACATTCACTCACACATTCACTTACACATTCACTCACACATTCACTCACACATTCACTCACCCATTCACTTACACATGCACTCACACATTCACTCACACATGCACTCACACATTCACTCACACATTCACTCACACATTCACTCACCCATTCACTCACCCATTCACTCACACATTCACTCACACATTCACTTACACATTAATTCACTTACACATGCACTCACCCATTCACTCACCCATTCACTCACACATGCACTCACACATGCACTCACACATGCACTCACACATGCACTCACCCACACATGCACTCACACATGCACTCACATTCACTCACACATGCACTCACACATGCACTCACATTCACTCACCCATGCAGTTGCACTCACATTCACTCACCCATGCAGTTGCACTCACATTCACTCACCCATGCAGTTGCACTCACATTCACTCACCCATGCAGTTGCACTCACATTCACTCACCCATGCAGTTGCACTCACATTCACTCACCCATGCAGTTGCACTCACATTCACTCACACATGCACTCACCCACACATTCACTCACACATGCACTCACACATTCACACACCGACGGCGAAGGCGACCATGCAAGGTGCCAACCAGTGTCTTGCTCAAGGACACTTTGACACGCTGCCCGGGAATCGAACCGGGAACCTTCTGATTACCAGACGACCGCTCTACCTCCTGAGCCACTGTCGCCCCAACAGGGTAGGTTCTCTGAGGAACCAGTCTGACACTGTTGGCCACTAGGAGCTGCCCAGTACAACCACAGTCCGACACTGTTGACCACTAGGAGCTGCCCAGTACAACCACAGTCCGACACTGTTGACCACTAGGAGCTGCCCAGTACAACCACAATCTGACACTGTTGACCACTAGGAGCTGCCCAGTACAACCACAGTCTGACGCTGTTGACCACTAGGAGCTGCCCAGTACAACCACAGTCTGACACTGTTGACCACTAGGAGCTGCCCAGTACAACCACAGTCTGACACTGTTGACCACTAGGAGCTGCCCAGTACAACCACAGTCTGACACTGTTGACCACTAGGAGCTGCCCAGTACAACCACAGTCTGACACTGTTGACCACTAGGAGCTGCCCAGTACAACCACAGTCTGACGCTGTTGACCACTAGGAGCTGCCCAGTACAACCACAGTCTGACACTGTTGACATCAGTTCCCCCAGCCACATTTGTGTATTCAAAAATTTTTGGGCAATTAACTGATCGAAAATGTATCGAAAATGTATCGAATCAAATCGAATCGTGGTCAAATGAAGAGATTTCATGATGCATTGAATCGTTGCCTGAATAATCGTAATTAATCGCTGTGAGGTCGCATCGTTACACCCCTATTATTTATTATTTTATTTTATCCAATTTGCTTTACAATTTGTTCCTCACATTTTACCCATTCACTCACACATGCACTCACCCATTCACTTACACATGCACTCACCCATTCACTTACACATGCACTCACCCATTCACTCACACATGCACTCACCCATTCACTTACACATGCACTCACCCATTCACTTACACATGCACTCACCCATTCACTCACACATGCACTCACCCATTCACTCACACATGCACTCACCCATTCACTTACACATGCACTCACCCATTCACTTACACATGCACTCACCCATTCACTCACACATGCACTCACCCATTCACTCACACATTCACTCACACATGCACTCACCCATTCACTCACATGCACTCACCCATTCACTCACACATGCACTCACCCATTCACTCACATTCACTCACCCATTCACTCACACATTCACTCACACATGCACTCACACATTCACTCACACATGCACTCACCCATTCACTCACACATGCACTCACCCATTCACTCACACATGCACTCACCCATTCACTCACACATGCACTCACCCATTCACTTACACATGCACTCACCCATTCACTCACACATGCACTCACACATTCACTTACACATGCACTCACTCACACATTCACTCACACATTCACTCACACATTCACTCACACATGCACTCACACATGCACTCACACATTCACTCACACATGCACTCACACATGCACTCACCCATTCACTCACACATGCACTCACCCATTCACTCACCCATTCATTCACTCACACATTCACTCACACATTCACTTACACATTCACTCACCCATTCACTCACCCATTCACTCACACATGCACTCACACATGCACTCACACATTCACTCACACATGCACTCACACATGCACTCACACATGCACTCACACATGCACTCACACATGCACTCACACATTAATTCACTTACACATGCACTCACCCATTCACTCACCCATTCACTCACACATGCACTCACACATGCACTCACACATGCACTCACACATGCACTCACACATGCACTCACCCACACATGCACTCACACATGCACTCACATTCACTCACACATGCACTCACATTCACTCACACATGCACTCACATTCACTCACCCATGCAGTTGCACTCACATTCACTCACCCATGCAGTTGCACTCACATTCACTCACACATGCACTCACCCACACATTCACTCACACATGCACTCACATTCACTCACTCACACATTCACTTACACATTCACTCACACATGCACTCACCCATTCACTCACACATGCACTCACACATGCACTCACACATGCACTCACACATTCACACACCGACGGCGAAGGCGACCATGCAAGGTGCCAACCAGTGTCTTGCTCAAGGACACTTTGACACGCTGCCCGGGAATCGAACCGGGAACCTTCTGATTACCAGACGACCGCTCTACCTCCTGAGCCACTGTCGCCCCAACAGGGTAGGTTCTCTGAGGAACCAGGCTGACACTGTTGGCCACTAGGAGCTGCCCAGTACAACCACAGTCCGACACTGTTGACCACTAGGAGCTGCCCAGTACAACCACAGTCCGACACTGTTGACCAGTAGGAGCTGCCCAGTACAACCACAGTCTGACACTGTTGACCACTAGGAGCTGCCCAGTACAACCACAGTCTGACGCTGTTGACCACTAGGAGCTGCCCAGTACAACCACAGTCTGACACTGTTGACCACTAGGAGCTGCCCAGTACAACCAGTCTGACACTGTTGACGACTCAAAGCTGCCCAGTACAACCAGTCTGACACTGTTGACCACTAGGAGCTGCCCAGTACAACCAAACTGACACTGTTGACCACTAGGAGCTGCCCAGTACAACCACAGTCTGACACTGTTGACCACTAGGAGCTGCCCAGTACAACCACAGTCTGACACTGTTGACCACTAGGAGCTGCCCAGTACAACCACAGCCTGACACTGTTGACCACTAGGAGCTGCCCAGTACAACCACAGCCTGACACTGTTGACCACTAGCAGCTGCCCAGTACAACCACAGCCTGACACTGTTGACCACTAGCAGCTGCCCAGTACAACCACAGTCTGACACTGTTGACCACTAGGAGCTGCCCAGTACAACCAGTCTGACGCTGTTGACCACTAGGAGCTAACCAGTACAACCACAGACACTGTTGACAACTAGGAGCTGCCCAGTACAACCACAGCCTGACACTGTTGACCACTAGGAGCTGCCCAGTACAACCACAGTCTGACACTGTTGACCACTAGGAGCTGCCCAGTACAACCACAGTCCGACACTGTTGACCACTAGGAGCTGCCCAATACAACCACAGTCCGACACTGTTG
>NC_140178.1:114469453-114506953 GCF_963971535.1 Notolepis coatsorum | reverse complement strand
TATGCTAATTCTCAGTCGGCTCAAAGGACTTTGTTTCATATTTTAGTTGAGTGAACTTTGTACATATTGTACTTTATTTAAAGGGCACATTCACATCAGCATTAAGTGACATTTGTAACTTTAGCTCATTTAGTCATTTTACATTTAGTTGAAGTCATTTACACATACAATGTATTTGTATTGTATACTGTAATGCAATGTCATTGACAACAATTGTGTGATGCATATTATTTTTTGTGTATTTCAGTTTTACAAAATTGTACTTGGAGAACAGACAACAGTAAAAACAATCAGCTTCTGGATCTCCTTTACGCTTGTTCACTACCTGTTGATTTGTGTACAGACACACACTGAGGCGGCAACCTGGTCCCCCAAGCGGGAATCGAACCCAGGACCTTCTAGCTGTGAGGCGACAGTGTTAACCACTACAACACTGTGCCAACTCTAAATGCAAGGTGCCAGTTCCTTACACACACACAATCCAATCACAATATGTGTTTGGAACTAAATATTGTATCATTTAACCTCTTCCACCCGTGGAATATTTTCTGAAAATACGCCTAAAATATATACCTAGGTAAATGGAATATTGCTCCACTTGTACAAGGTCCATTTGCATATTCTTGGTATCTAGGGACATCTATGGACCTCAGGGAATGTATTCACAGTGTCAGAAATATTGTGTCTATTACTAGGCTTGCTTAAATTGTGATGAAACAGAGAATATGAATTATGATTTTTGACAGTGAATAACACCATGCTAATAATGACCAAACATTAAAAACGTTCAGTACCTTCTTGAGATCATGTGTACAAAAAAATCTAAGGAAATTAATAAAGGGAAGATGATTAAACGGAAGGTTCTGTAGATACAGTACTGAATTCTCCCATCCGGACCAATGCAATTTGAAATATTATTATAGAATATAGAATAGGAGGCTTATAAATTACCTTATTATAGCCAATTCGCACATTTATATATATATACATATATTATCTTTCAAATACCCGAGTTCAATTTGGATTTAGTATCACCAGGCGTGCATAAGAACAGATAATGAATCTACTGTAATCTACTGTACTTTTTTATTTTCACCACAGTGCAACCATTTTGAAACTAATTTCAGATCTAATTGTTCCTACATGCTAACAATAGGGAGGAGAAACTAACTGCGTTTCAATATTTGTCAAAAACGTTACCTTTTGTGGTAGAATTATCCAGAATATTAACAGTTATTGAAATAATCCATACAGAACTTTGAACCTTGAACCCCATAGAAATGTACAGGAAGTGTCGTTTTGAAAAATTCCAACGCTGATCGACAGCGATAGACCACCGCAACACTTCCGGGATTCTGAAATCAGGAGGAGATAGCGGGGGGAGCAAATGAAAGAATGTGGATGAGAGCCGTGATGTAAGTGGTTGCAGCTACGGCTGTGGGGGTGCTGGAGACATGATCCAATAGACTTTTATGTGCCTGAGTTTCCTGAACACGGCGAGACCCATTCCTAATCGATCAGAACTAAATCGGCCGAGATCAAGTCCCTTTTCCAGCACCTACTCCCCATACACATGCGCAGATTGTCAACGGAGTCTGGACGACGCGAGATGACGCACGAATGAATGTGGACTGTTCCATCAGAGGGGGGAGGTGGTAGTGTGAGTGGCTACAGACCGCTGCACTTAAATATAAACATTAGTCTACCTGGAGACTCAATGAGGTAATTGTAGATGTCGCCATAAGATGCGTCTGGCCATTTAGTGGGATCATTTTTTCATTATCCTGTTCGGCTGAAAGGACACTGGCCACCGAAGCTATCGGCAATTTTTGGCCAATCAAAGTCGACTATACAAATCCTTAGTCAGGGACAGGCCTAGAATAGACAGAGTAAAATGATGCAACAGTGCAGTTGTGAGAATAGATGACAGAGGCGTTGGAGCCACCCCGTCACTGCAGGACATAAAGACAGCTGTCGCTGCCTGTACGTTACTGCAAGCTGGGGCGTGGTTTAACCCTTTCACTACCACTACACGGTTAACCGTCTGTAGTGTGATGGTAAAGGGTTAACCTTCTGTAGTGTGGTAGCGAAAAGGCGGGGAAATAATTTGTTTTTCTGCAGGACATTTGACATTGATATTTTCACACCAGCGCTGGTATTTATATGCTTTTTGTGAAAGGGTTACCCTGCCCTCGTGTGGCAGTGAAAAGGGTTAACCTTCTGTGTTGTCGCAGTGAAAGCTAGTCCTCCAATGAGGGACTCGAGCTTCAAATCCTTCTGTAAATAGGTCAATAGGAGCAGCATACTGGAGCTGAACGCCTGTTTCCTCAAATACAGTTCTGACAGTGGGAACATGATATGAGATATCGTTTAGTGATCTCAGATTGTACCCACTTCTGGGTTGAATGAGTGAAGTGCTTGTGTAAGTTGGCACAGTAGCTGCCCCAGGATGACTTTGTACACAAACAAATAGCAATGTAACCATCTTCTTATGGCCAGGGATGACTGACCAGACCATTGATGCAACACACTGCGATGATGTGTGAGGGGTGAGCGGTTCGTTACAGATCGTAAAGCAGCATGAGGCACAGTCATAACCAGCTAGTGCTACTCAGTTGCGTTTTGATGATTTGCAGACTTCTGCAGTTTTCTACAACAACTTGTGTTGCTAAAGGCACATCAATATCAACGAAAACCACAAACTGCATGGAAGCATTGTATTGTGACTCACGCGCATTCCCGTAAACGCCACAAGAGACAACATAAAACATATGTGTACCAGGGGGTGGGGGGGGTGGGGGGGGGTTAAGGTATTGAGTAATTGTACTTCTTTACAATACTTAAGTACTGTTTTGGGGGATTTGTACTTTACTCAAGTATTATTAGGCTTGTATACTTGTACTTTACAATTACATTTCAGAGAAAAAAAAACATACTTTTTACTCCTTACATTTAAAATGCAGACCTACAAAGTACAAATCTCGCAGGTACAACAATTTTAATTAGTATGTTTGTTTCTCTGGCCAAACTCACGTTAACGTTATTAATCCTGCGGCCGCACTTTATTTAAAAACAGCCAATCAAATCCCCATCAATGGAAAATTAACCCGCCCATACCCATGCTGATTGGTCCTTGTGCAAGACTAGAAAGCGGGGATCTTTGATTAAAACAGGCAGCAGGTCCGGACGGCATCCCCGGCCGCGTCCTAAAAGTCTGTGCCGACCAACTGGCCCCAGTATTCACTGACATATTTAACCTGTCCTTAGAACAGGCTGTCATCCCCACCTGCCTGAAGAAGTCCACTATTATCCCTGTACCCAAAAAATCCAAGCCTGCTTGCCTCAACGACTACCGCCCTGTAGCTCTCACCTCCATAGCCATGAAGTGCTTTGAGAAGCTAGTAAAGGGCTACATCTGCTCCTCCCTCCCCATCAACATGGACCCCCTGCAATTTGCATACCGCCCCAACAGGTCCACGGAGGACGCCATAGCCCATGTGCTGCACACAGCAGCATCACACCTGGACAAGAGGCAGGGGAACTATGTGAGAATGCTATTCATCGACTACAGCTCGGCATTCAATACCATAGTCCCCTCCATACTCATAGCCAAGCTCAGGGACCTGGGCTTGGGCTATGACCTCTGCCAGTGGGTCTTGGACTTCCTGACTGGCAGACCCCAGGTGGTGAGAGCAGGCAACTGCACCTCCTCATCCATCACCCTCAACATAGGGGCCCCCCAGGGCTGTGTTCTGAGTCCCCTCCTCTACTCCCTGTACACACACGACTGTGTGGCTCAGCGGAGTAGCAATACAATCATCAAATTTGCTGACGACACAGTGGTGGTGGGCCTGATCTCTGCCAACGACGAGAGGGCCTACCTGGAAGAGGTCAAGGTCCTGGCGGGATGGTGCCAGGAAAACAGCCTCTCCCTGAACGTCAGCAAAACAAAGGAGATGATTGTGGACATCAGGAGGTCGGGGGTCAAGGACTACAGCCCCCTCAGCATCGACGGGGCACCGGTTGAGAGAGTCAACAGCTTTAAGTACCTCGGAGCCTACATATCCGAGGACTTGACATGGACCACACACATTGACAGTGTTGTGAAGAAGGCACGACAACGCCTCTACTTCCTCAGGCGCCTAAGGAAGTTCCAAGTCAGTCAGAAGATCCTTAAGAACTTCTACTCATGTACAATAGAGAGCATCTTGACCGGCAACATCACCTCCTGGTTTGGAAATAGCACTGCACAAGACCGAAGCAGACTACAAAGAGTGACACGTTCAGCCGAACGCACAATTGGAGGGGGGCTCCCCACCCTCCAGAACATTTACAACAAGCGTTGCACGGGCAAGGCTAAGAGAATCATTAAAGACTCCAGTCACCCGAACAACTGCCTCTTTGAACTGCTGCGGTCAGGCAAGCGATACCGGAGTCTCAAGGCGAGCACAGAAAGACTCAGAAGAAGCTTCTATCCCCAGGCCATCAGGCTGCTAAACGAACAATGAATGAACACTACACAACAACAACCACCAAACGCACATAGCACACACATCCACACGCACACACTCACTTTAAACAAACACACTGTAGCACCCACTCCACACACTTTATAGCACACACCCACTTTAAACAAACACACTGTAGCACCCACTCCCCACACTTTATATTTATTGATGAAGGATTGCACTACAACTCGTACACCTTACTGTAAATTGTACCTAAAATTGTACCTCATCCCATTTCTGCTTTGCACTAGATAGTACTGTACATTAGTACACTGCATAGTATTGTATATTATATGGTAACTCAGAACATTGTACATATGTCTATACCGAACACTGTGACCTCATTTTCTTCTTCTAAATTACATGCTATATTATGTTATTTGATACTATCTTGTCTAGCACAGTCTCTGGAGCGTAACAGTAAGAAGCATTTTGTATGAAAGTATTCTGTACTTCTGTATGACAACTATTAAAGAACTTGAACTTGAACTTGAAATACGGTACCCATACTTTCACTTAAGTATAATTGCTGGGTACATTTTACACCCCTGACGTACACATGTCATACGTCCTTCATTCGTTTGAGAGAAAAATGTATTACCAACTATAGCGGATAACTATGAGGATATAATGTGCTACAATGAGGACCCATTCTAGTTTATTTGTATCGGTCCTTTATTTATACAGGCATAGGCGCCTGGCCTTAAGAGCACGCGGAGCAGCTGCTCTCCCACTATTGAACTTGGGGGAGCAAGGGTATGATCTTGCTCCACCACTTTTTGATCATATGAAAAATATGATATACCCCCCCCCCCAATATATAAATCTAACCATAACTACGTAATTTCAATCAAATTAATAATACGCAATGACACTTAATAACACGTTTTTAAGTTTCCAAAGATTGCGAACCCCCCCCCCCCCCCCCCCCTGCCCCATTATGGTTTGATCCAGTTCCTCCCATCTCCAGCGCGTAGACCTTGGCGCACAGCGCTGCAGTCTGGCTGCAGGTAGGCTGAGTCAGTGTAAATATCAAAGCCCACAGAGTGTGTCATAATATTGGTGGCAGGCAGGCAGGCTTTTCCAGTAAGTTGTTCAAATAAAAGGATTATGTTAGACATAAGTTACTATTGAGTGGTAGTAGAACTTCTACGGTTCTACCACGCAATACAATAAAAGTGTTTCACGGTCCCGAATTGCGATCTGGTCATACGGTTTCCTCGAATAAATAATAATAACGTTTCCCTCTCTGGTTGGCGTTAGCTTTAGTGCTAGCCGCTAGCTAACGTTATCTAGATATGTGGTGTGAGCTGGATGACGTTGACTTCATTTCCAAACGTTAACGCTATCTATATGGCAGACGAGCAGGGCCGGATTAACGACGGCCGCGGCCCGTGGGCCTATAGTGACGAGGGGCCTCCATTTTATTTTTTTTACTTTTTTTTTTGAGATCGATGTCATGATTGTGCACTGCAGACTCAGGGAGGAGG
The DNA here is from genome assembly GCF_963971535.1 of Notolepis coatsorum. Lineage (NCBI taxonomy): Eukaryota > Metazoa > Chordata > Actinopteri > Aulopiformes > Paralepididae > Notolepis > Notolepis coatsorum. The sequence goes on along the minus strand of NC_140178.1, from coordinate 114,500,955 downwards.
CAGAGAAGGAGAGAAAGAGACACAAGATTTACAGGTAATGGAAATATATCTTTTTTCTCTTTCTTATTAAAAACTTGGCCTATTTGAAAGGAGATTGATTTAATAAAAATGAATGAGCGAAAAATCAATATACAGTGTATATACAGTATAATATATTATTATTATAGTAATTGGCTATCATACTGCAATATAAACTGAGTTTTATAGTGAAAAGAGCAGCTTTATTGGTCAAGATTGAAGGCTCTATATTGCAGGAAATTGCACGTACAGGTTCATTAAATTTAAAAAAAGAACTGCCATCGTGCTGGACCCCCTCCAAACCACCTGTCCAAACAAAATAAATTAAAAATAATAATAATAATAATAAAAAAAAATTTATAAAAAAAATATTCTTGCACCCCTACCTTCAACTATAACTAGGCGGCCATGTATACAGGTAAAGCATATACAGTAATACATGCTTAAAGCATATAATACTACATCTAGGGAATATGCCCCGATCGATCGGCCACCGATCGTTATCGGCCGATAATCAGTATAAATATGCGATCGGTGATCGGTGATAATGCTTTATTTTCGCAGATCGTCAAAGCCGATCTCACTCGCTGTCGCTGAGTTCTGTCTCAGACACCGGGAGCTGTGCGGCGTCTGCTCATCCCTCCAGCCCCTCCCGCGCGCATGTAAACACGGGTCTAGTAGTCTAGTGGGACGGGACACGGGAGGACGGCGTCTCCCTGAGCTAACGTTAGCTTAGCTACCGTTACAAAATGACCCAGTCAACTATTCACTTTTAGTTTAATACATGATGAGGCATTGTCTAACCGAACGGTATCTAGCCGGCCAGCTACCGATAGCTCCTGACATCAACAAACGCTCCATCAAGTCTAGTAGAGACGTGTATACCTGTTAGCTGTTAGCTCACGTTAGCGCAAGTTAGTTCACTGTTCAAAATGAAATGTCCCATTGAACTAAATAATTCACTGAGGCGTTGTATTAACGTTATATATCCGGCTAGCAGTAGCTACAGATAGCTCCTGATATCAATGTCTTATAACACTGATTCGATGCGTATTCGAGCTGAGGGCTTGCTGAATGTGATATGACCACAGTAACGTTATACCAATAGGGTCCATCTGCAGCGCAGGAGAATCCTTGCCGTAGCTCGAGGCTACTTGAGTATAGGGTCCAGGTGCAGCTCCGGAGAATCCTGGCCGTAGCTGGAGGCTACTAGAGTACACACAGACAGTGGAGCTTGTTGCATGGTGGCGATGTCTCGCAAATAATACAAGTACAAATCTAATTATATAATATATATATTTTATAAAAAATATATATATATATATATAAAATTAAATAAATTTTTTTTTACCAAAAACGATCGGTATCGGCCGATATGGCTCACGACGATCGGTGATCGGTATCGGTGGCAAAAAACGTGATCGGGGCATCCCTAACTACATCATTATTGGAATGGCATTTTGGAACCTGTTCTAGTGACTGCCTGGTTCTTAACCCTTTCACTACCACACTACAGAAGGTTAACCTTTCACTGCCACACTACAGAAGGTTAACCTTTCACTACCACACTACAGAAGGTTAACCTTTCACTACCACACTACAGAAGGTTAACCTTTCACTACCACACTACAGAAGGTTAACCCTTTCACTACCACACTACAGAAGGTTAACCTTTCACTGCCACACTACAGAAGGTTAACCTTTCACTACCACACTACAGAAGGTTAACACTTTCACTACCACACTACAGAAGGTTAACACTTTCACTACCACACTACAGAAGGTTATGGTCCCCAGAGTTTGCTCGGAACAGGGCAAATCTGCATTTTACTATGAAGTTGTACGTGTTTTAATTGATTTGCTATCTTTGCGCACACACACACACACACACACACACACACACACACACACACACACACACACACACACACACACACACACACACACACACACACACACACACACACACACACACACACACACACACACACACACACACACACACACACACACACACACACACACACACACACACACACACACACACACACACACACACACAGGGTCTAATAAGGAAGGCATCTCAACACGTCTCAGAAGCAGCAACATCCCCAAAGGACACGTCATCTTCTGCTGGAATGTTTGCTGACGCAGTAGTTTGACGGGAAGCGACAGGATTCCAGTGAAAGCAAGTAGACCATGAGAGACTCAGCTCTGAGAGACACAGTGGTGGAACCAACATCCCCCCACAGTCAGGTCAGCCCAACCCCCCCCCCAGTCAGGTCAGCCCAACCCCCCCACAGTCAGGTCAGCCCAACCCCCCCACAGTCAGGTCAGCCCAACCCCCCCACAGTCAGGTCAGCCCAACCCCCCCACAGTCAGGTCAGCCCAACCCCCCCACAGTCAGGTCAGCCCAACCCCCCCACAGTCAGGTCAGCCCAACCCCCCCACAGACAGGTCAGCCCAACCCCCCCACAGACAGGTCAGCCCAACCCCCCCACAGTCAGGTCAGCCCAACCCCCCCACAGTCAGGTCAGCCCAACCCCCCCCACAGTCAGGTCAGCCCAACCCCCCCACAGTCAGAACAGCCCAAACCCACCACAGTCAGAACAGGACAGGACAGCCCAACCCCACCACAGTCAGGTCAGCCCAACCCCCCCACAGTCAGAACAGCCCAAACCCACCACAGTCAGAACAGGACAGGACAGCCCAAACCCACCACAGTCAGAACAGCCCAAACCCACCACAGTCAGAACAGGACAGGACAGCCCAAACCCACCACAGTCAGGACAGTCCAAACCCACCACAGACAGGACAGTCCAAACCCACCACAGTCAGGACAGTCCAAACCTGACCAATCTTCCGCCGTCGACTAAAGACACACTTATTCAATCAATAATAATAAATAAATAAAATACTAACCTTATTACAGTCCTCTACTGTCATGCACTCTTCCTTTTTTAATTTGTATTATCAAATATTTTTTATTTTTCCATTTTAAACATAAAACAAGGCAACACAATACAGTAATGATAATAATAATAATAATAATAATAATAACAACAACAACAACAACAACAACACCACACAGTACCACAACAATAATCATAGCAACAATAATGACATTAGCAATAATACAAAATAATAAATACAGAACATAGGAAAACCAAATTGTACTATTACAGACGTCACAAAAGACACCACAAAAGACACCACAAAAGACACCACAAAAGACATCACAAAAGACATTTCCTCCCCCACCCCAGGACCCCCAGGACCAACACCCCAACCCCGCTCCGCTGCTAGATAGTGGCTTTAACTGTATCGGCCGCTGCGACCCACAGCTCAATGCTGGCCTGTCCCACCCCAGTTAACACATGCCGTAGAGATGTCCATATAGAGCAGGGGTCTCAAACTCGCGGCCTGCGGGCCAATTGCGGCCCCGCTGGATGATATTTTGCGGCCCCCCAGATGATTAAAAAAATATATATTTTTATTTTTATTTTTTCAATCATGTCATCACAAACACTGGCATTTAAAGGGTACAAATAAAACAATTCCTGCACCAGAATGCAGGAAATTAAGTCTTTGTAACACAAAATCTCCTGGTGGGGGACCCCCGGACCCCCCGCTTAAAAAGTGGCCTGACTGGAGCTATATTTCGCACTATATTTCCTGGCCTGAATGATTTCCCCAGTCCGGCCCTGGTTAAAAGCCTCCAATGCTTATTAGTGTGTGTGTGTTTGAACGTTTGCATGTTTCAACCATACATTTCCATTCAAATAAAAAAAAATACTTGAAACCCTTTTTGTGTGGAATATTTGATGCGGCCCAGCCTCACCCAGACTCTACCTCCAGCGGCCCCCAGGTAAATTGAGTTTGAGACCCCTGATAGAGGATATCCAGTAGTGTCAGAGACCAATAATATTAACCCTTTCACTGCCACACGACAGAAGGTTAGCCCTTTACTATCACACAACCGACGGCGATGCTCCATCATTAGCATCATTAGCTCCACGGATGCTGTATTGTCACAGTGAAAGGGTTAACCGGCTGTCGTGTGGCAGTGAAAGGGTTAATCAGTGCAAGTCTCGCTGGTTCCTTCCTCCGCCACTGTTCCTAATATACCAACATACACTCAACACTGTAGTAGCACTCAGGTTCGAACACGTATCCTTCTCTGCTCCTCTCCATTTCTCTGTATTTTATTTTGATTTAATGTATTATTATTTTGACGTCTGTTTTATATGTATATGCAAAAAAAAAAGGTTAAACTTCCAATAAAAATATGAATGAAAAAATTTTGAACACGTTGATGACCATTGTTACTCGGCTGATAAGAGTTGTGCCCTTCCTGCTGACTTGTCGTACAAAACTTGTAAGGGCACTTTACTAAATGAAAAGGTCACTTTACTTTATAAAAAATAACAATAACAAAAAAATATAAAGAACGGGAGTGGTTATTGTATAGTAAATTGATGGATATAGCAAGAGAGCATAAGGATATATAACTGTAGATTGTATAGTATAGTATTGTATAGTAGTGTTCATAAGACCCAGTGCCTCATCTGTAGCTTAACACTGTATCGCAGGACCTTAGCATGTCTTTTAAACTTTATGTACATTATACCCGTTATGTCTTATTCTTATTACTTGTATTATTGCACAATCGCTGCGGGCATGCCCTGCCTCGGCTCAGAGATGTCTGCCCCCCCCCCCCCCCGCTGCCTCAAGGCTTTGTTAAATTACAATTTTGAAGTATTGTGCAATAGAAACGGCAGTGTATGTAGTATTGTGTCACACAAACAGGCTGAGAGAGAGAGAGAGTGATCTTACAGGTTTCAGTTCCTCTCGGTTGACCTTGCGTCGGTAAAGCAGCAGGGCTGTGATGGTGTTTCCTGCGCGAGCCGCCTGCACCGCGGTGGGCGTCACGTACAGGAAGTCCTGTACAGGAAGTAGTTGCTCATTTGTGTTTAGGGGTCAAAGGGCAACTCCTGGTTTATTTAATGAGCCATTTGCAAACTAGTAGGCCACACACACACACACACACACACACACACACACACACACACACACACACACACACACACACACACACACACACACACACACACACACACACACACACACACACACACACACACACACACACACACACACACACACACACACACACACACACACACACACACACACACACACACACACACACACACACACACACACACACACACACACACACACACACACACACACACACACACACACGGTGGTTAGAAGGTGGTTTGGGTCACATCTATATTAATGCCAGCCCAAGAGTGCTTCCGCATTCGCCGGTAACCAATGCGCATTTTCTTTTTGACGCCCTGCAAACGCATGCTTCCATTGTAACGTTAACACAGCCCAGCTGTCAACTGTACTTTGTAACGTTATGTTATTTCGGGCATTCATAATGTTATTTCGCGCGACTGTACATTTTATTTTTTATTGGTCTTTTTCCCCCTCCTTTTTCCTCCGATTTTCTCCCATCCCAATGTTAGTCGTTATGCCAATTCCCAATCCCCTTCCTGGTCGCTGCGCACTTACCCCCCACAGTCAGATCATCTGGGAGAGTGGAGGCTACCACGTGCTTCCTCCGACACACGTCCAGCCAATCAACCGCTTCTTTTCACCTGGCAGCGCGGATTCTCCCCGAGAGGGCGTAGCGTGTGGAAGGATCACACTATCCCACTCAGGTCCTATCCGCGCTTAGCAGGCGCCCCGACCGAACTGTAGGAGTCGCTGTTTACAACGACCCGGACCCACCCCGCCAGCTTCTCCCACCCTCTAATACTGCCAATTGTATTAGTGTGAACGGCCAGCCAAGCTGGTGACAACCCCGGAGCTGTGAGCTGGATTCGAACAGGCGGCGACTGTACATTGTAACGTTAACACAGCCCAGCTGTCAACTGTACTTTGTAACGTTATGTTATTTCGGGCGTTTTATTCATAACAAACATTGACGCGATTCCGCCAACACATATGTAATATTAACACTTTGATCGCCGGGGTTAAATTCATAATTTACCATCCCTCGCCAGCCCTATTTAACATGGAGAAGTTCCCCTTCTTTGCAGGGGTATAACTTTTTAAATTGTATTGCTAAATTGACATTACTATGGCCCATTCAACGTCCTATATCTATTGTTCAGGGTGTAGCAACGTTATACTTTTTCATTCACATATTCATACTAAAATACGGTCTAAAGTATAAGTATGTTTTTATCGTTTTCTGCAGCTTTCTCCAGAACTTGATTTATAGCCCCAAATGCATTATATTGATGATCAAATACAGTTTGATAGGAATCTGTGCGAGATAAAAAATGTCAACTGGACGTGCTTCTAGGAGTTACTAAGTATGATGTTGACCGGATGGGCGGGGGGTCGTTTATAATTCCGTGGGCAACGTTATATCATTCATCTAGTGTGGGTGATATGATCATTAGAGCAGTTAGTAAAGAACACGTTGAAAAATAACGCTGGATCTTACCGTATCTTCCTCGCGCCGTTGGACGATGAGCGTGGAACTGAAATATTCCTATTATGGGATGTAGAAATACCCGATCCATTTCCAGGTTGTATAATAGTATATACGTCCAAATCATGTTGTTTATCGAGTTATTTGCAACCGATCGACATCCAGTGTGTCAAGATGGAGTCCTGCTAACGATAGCGAGTGCCCGGACGAAATATGGGTGCGCACCACTTCATCCGCATCACTTCCTGTTTGGGCGATCGGCCACCAGATGGCGCTCTTGAACCGTTGGAGAGTTGAGAGGGGCTCACCAGTACATATAATGTCTCCGGGGGAGAAATATGATTTCGATCACAGATTTTTGAAATATTGATATCAAAGACGCTGTCCAGCGTCTTCGGCAGAATAAGCATGGCGGGGAAAGACGCTGCACAGCGTCTTCGGCGATTAAAGTGTTAATAGGTTTTGCTCACAGAGAGATAGATAAATAAATAAACATAATCACGGTTATCTACCTCAACAACTGCATGTACTGTAGAAATGTATGTTTCAGTGCAGATAAAGGTACTGTACAAAATAACCTCTAAAACACTGCTAGAATACACAAGCAGTTAGGGTGCGCCGTGTTAACGTTACAATGTACAGTCGTGCGAAATAACATAATAACATTATGGCGTTATGAGTGAATCTGGTCCTCGTTTGGATAATATGTAAAGTACAGTTGACAGCTGCGTTGTGTTAACGTTACAATGTACAGCGAAATAACGTTATGGCGTTATGGGTGAATCTGGTCCTTGTTTGGATAATATGTATTCCATTTCCGCGTATTGGATTGCGTTACCGGGGCCAATCAGGCGAATGCGGAAGCACTCTTGGGCTGGCATTAATATAGACGCGTTTGGGTCGGGTGAGAGAGGATTGTGGGAGTGAGAGGGGAGAGAAGAGGTGAGGAGGTGAGGAGAGGAAGGGAGGAGAAGAGAGGATGGGAGGAGAGGTGAGGAGGAGAGGAGAAGAGGATGAGAGGAGAGGAAGGGAGGAGAGGAGAAGAGAGGATGAGAGGAGAGGAGAGGTGAGGTGAGGAAGGGAGGAGAAGAGAGGATGGGAGGAGAGCTGAGGAGGAGAGGAGAAGAGAGGATGTGAGGAGATGTGAGGTGAGGAGAGGAAGGGAGGAGAAGAGAGGATGGGAGGAGAGGTAAGGAGGAGAGGAGAAGAGAGGAGGAGAGGAGATGTGAGGTGAGGAAGGGAGGAGAAGAGAGGATGGGAGGAGAGCTGAGGAGGAGAGGAGAAGAGAGGATGGGAGGAGAGGTGAGGAGGAGAGGAGAAGAGAGGTGAGCAGGAGAGGAGGAGGATAAAATGACAAATCAGATTTGTTTCTTTAACAGCAGCAGAGTGTAGTAGTTAGTAGTAGTTATAACTTGTAATAGTTAGTAGTTGTGGTAGTTGTGGTAGTTAGTAGTAGTTGTAGTAGTAGGTAGTAGTAGTCCGTAGTTAGTAGTAGTTAGTAGTAGTTGTGGTAGTTGTGGTAGTTAGAATTAGTTGTAGTAGTTGTGGTAGTTAGTAGTAGTTGTGGTAGTTAGTAGTAGTTGTGGTAGTTAGAATTAGTTGTAGTAGTTGTGGTAGTTAGTAGTAGTTAGTAGTAGTTGTGGTAGTTAGTAGTAGTTGTGGTAGTTAGAATTAGTTGTAGTAGTTGTGGTAGTTAGTAGTAAGTAGTAAATAGTTACCATGCCGTAGTAGTTGTGGTAGTTAGTAGTAGGTAGTAAATAGTTACCATGCCGTAGTAGTTGCTGTTGACCATGAGAGGCCCACGGCTCCGGAGGTAGATATACTCCTCCCACCAATCACTCACCTGGAACAATTCAATTCAGTAGTTAGTTCATCTCCATAGATCATTGAGGACAAGCTCTAGTCTACGATGCTGATTTCTCAAGTTCTGTGACTTCTGGAGACTTGAAGAAGGTGAGCCGATTATCAGAGCGAGTATGACAAGCGAAGGGACTCGTAAAAAAATAAAAAATCACTCCAAAGAGTCCTCTCACTCGCGTTTGTTCACCTCCTCCTCCTCCTCCTCCTCCCCCTCCTCCTCCTCCACCTCCTCCTCCTCCACCTCATCATCCTCCTCCTCCACCTCCTCCACCTCCCTCTCCTCATCCTGCCTCTCCTCCTCCACCTCCTCACCCTCTTCCTCCACCTCATCCTCCTCCCTCTCCTCATCCTGCCTCTCCTCCTCACCCTCCTCCTCCACCTCATCCTCCTCCCTCTCCTCATCCTGCCTCTCCTCCTCCTCCACCTCATCCTGGGGCACATGGGGCCACATTATCATGCAGCGGTGTCTCTCTGACATCACAAATCAGCACATTTTCAGATGACTCAGTTCAGTGAGGGTGAATATTGTGAGAGGAGAATTGGAAGAATGCGCCAATATGAGAATTAGAGACATAGATAATTTCAGAAAACTCTTCTTTGCATTCCGGTGTCGTTGTTCAGGGCTTTGGGGGTGGATTTGTGGATGCACCTTTGCATGAGGTCACGCTCAATTCTCCCTTAGTATCAGGCAATGTTGTTGTGGGGGTATGTTCTCACATTCCCATAAAGGGGGTGTCCTTCATTCTAGGGAATGATTTGGCTGGTGACAAAGTGTTGGCTACTCCGGTTGTAACTCCCATTCCTGTGGTTTCTGAGGTCCCTAATGAGCTGGCACAGAAACATCCAGAAGTGTTCCCTGTGTGTGCTGTGGCACGGGAAATGTCAAAGGACAAAAGTGATGTTGTTGATACTTCGACTTGGGACATTACACTTAGTGACACATTCTTTGTTGAAGTAAAATGTGTACCTGGTGAGAATTTTGGAAAGCACACTGTGGATGTACCTCTGCATAATGATTCTCTTGATTGTGGCTTTGTGTTAGGCCCGGTGGTGAAACCAGAGTTGACAGGCGTGCCGGAGAAGCATGTGGCAGTAGATGATATGGCAGCGCAGTGTCTCAAGGTCTTCCCAGCCTGTACGGTGGCTGAGGCCACGAACGAATTGGAGGATGAGTGTGGGAAGGATGCTATGAGAGGTGCTGTTGTTTCATGTGACACTGTTTTAGTTGGAGAGGCTACTAAGCCTGACTTAGGCTGCCAGCCTTCCCACAGTAGCTCTATTGTCCCTAATGTTTCACTTGTGGGCAGGGATGGTCCCAGTATGTCAGTTGATGATTCTGACATTGATCCACATGTCCACACTGATTCTCTGCCATGCACTAGGTGTGATGGTCAACCTAGTTACCTGTGTCCTGTGGAGCAGGAGCCGCCTTCGCGACCTGGTCTGTTGAGTGGCAGCCATTTTGATTTTGATCAGGACAATGTTATTTTGGGTGACGCCATTTTAGATGGTGTTCCAGACGTTTTTGTGACTGTCGTACTGCCATGTTCCAGGGACGGTGGGGCTGTACCTGAGGCGGTACATCCTACTCTGGATGTTCACGGTTTGCAGTATCCTGAACTGCCAGTGCCAGGTGGGATGGATATGGGCGCGGTGGTGGTATCAGTGATCTATGGTTTTTGTTTTGCTGTGTTCTGTTCTGTTGAGCGCAGTGAGATTAGTTCTCGGATTGATTTTGGTTTGCAGTTTATTTTTGACAGGTCGGTATCGGTGGAGGGGCCTGTTGAAAGGGAGCATACAACACGGTTGGTGGTCGTGTTCGACAGGGGCCGACCCGCTATCGCTGTTGTGGTAGTGGCCCTGACAATTAATGGGTCACAGTTGTTTTTGTTGTTTTTGTTTATGGGTTGTTGTGTGGTGGTTGCCTCTGGGGCAACCAGTTTGGTGTGGGAGGTGTTATGTACCAGGAGCCTGATCACTCCTGTGTCACTGTGCATGCAGGTTGAGGGCTGCCAATTAGCTAATTAGTGCTGATTGGTTACCTGCTGGGAGCTTTAAAACCAGCCCTGGTAACACACATGCAGTGTCTGTGCTTAGAGGAAGAGCTGTCACGTTCTTCCAGTCCTTGTCCTTTGGTTTACACTAATAGTTCCTTGATATAGTAGCATTTTGAGTTAGAGCACGGGGTTTTGGTGTTGGTTTGCACATAGGTTGCGTGCCTTTGAGCCAGGGTCGTAACAATCATATTAATATAAGTCCATATAGCTAGGAAACAATGCTAAACACTGAAAAAGGCCATTTATAAGATAGTTCCCCTTTAAGGTGTCCTAGGGCTGGGCGATAAAACGATAACGATAATTATCGCGATATATTTTAATAATTGATATCGATTGATAAAAAAAATATATCAATACAAATAAAAATAAAAAAGTATTATTATATATATATTTTTTTGTGACCTGCAACAGGGCAGTTTTAAAACCAGAGACAGTGGACAGACTTGTCTTTCTTGCCTGCAACTTAAAGTAATGGCTTTGCTCGTCCAAATGACAATACTGACCAAATTGAGATTTATTTTGTTTGCTTTCTAATTTAAAATACAGTTTGAAACCGTCTGTACACAGTAGGCTATGTGCGCTAGCAGAGCTAGACTCCAGTCACGAGTCACGGTGCACATGTGCGGTGGTTTGTCCACCAAAAAAAGCGCCAAAAGATAGAAAAGAAACTAGCAGAGCCAGAACTGTTCAACTCCCCTGGAGCCACAGCCAGCAGAGAAGCCGGTTTACTTTCGCTTTCAAACCAGCTGCAGCCTGAGAACTGGAGTGTGAGGGGCTGTAACACTAAAGATGCAGCCTGAGAACTGGAGTGTGAGGGGCTGTAACACTAAAGATGGCAGCCTGAGAACTGGAGTGTGAGGGGCTGTAACACTAAAGATGGCAGCCTGAGAACTGGAGTGTGAGGGGCTGTAACACTAAAGATGTCAGCCTGAGAACTGGAGTGTGAGGGGCTGTAACACTAAAGATGGCAGCCTGAGAACTGGAGTGAGGGGCTGTAACACTAAAGATGCAGCCTGAGAACTGGAGTGTGAGGGGCTGTAACACTAAAGATGGCAGCCTGAGAACTGGAGTGAGGGGCTGTAACACTAAAGATGTCAGCCTGAGAACTGGAGTGTGAGGGGCTGTAACACTAAAGATGGCGGCCTGAGAACTGGAGTGAGGGGCTGTAACACTAAAGATGGCAGCCTGAGAACTGGAGTGTGAGGGGCTGTAACACTAAAGATGGCAGCCTGAGAACTGGAGTGTGAGGGGCTGTAACACTAAAGATGGCAGCCTGAGAACTGGAGTGTGAGGGGCTGTAACACTAAAGATGGCAGCCTGAGAACTGGAGTGTGAGGGGCTGTAACACTAAAGATGGCAGCCTGAGAACTGGAGTGTGAGGGGCTGTAACACTAAAGATGGCAGCCTGAGAACTGGAGTGTAAGGGGCTGTAACACTAAAGATGTCAGCCTGAGAACTGGAGTGTGAGGGGCTGTAACACTAAAGATGGCGGCCTGAGAACTGGAGTGAGGGGCTGTAACACTAAAGATGGCGGCAACGACAAAGAATTGCTGCAAAATAAACATACAACTGTTGTAAAATATATATATATATATATATTATAATTATTTTTTTATATATACCTATAACAATATCGATATTATCGATATCGAGTGATATGATAACATTATCATATCGTTATCGTGGTATTATTTTTGGCCATATCGCGCAACCCTAAGGTGTCTGACAACAAACAAGTCTGATCATTCAGTCAGTTACAGAGTGTGTGATTATTACTGGCGGACAGCAGGCTAAGCGGTAGACTTGGGAGTGAGAACGACATCTACGTATCCGTCTGTCTGCTCACGAGCGAGCCTCGTTCAGTATCCCCCCCACCGAGTGATTACATGAGCCTCGTTCAGTATCCCCCCCACCGAGTGATTACATGAGCCTCGTTCAGTATCCCCCCCACCGAGTGATTATATGAGCCTCGTTCAGTATCCCCCCCCCACTGAGTGATGAGCATCGTTCAGTATCCCCCCACTGAGTGATTATATGAGCCTCGTTCAGTATCCCCCCCCACCAAGTGATTATATGAGCCTCGTTCAGTATCCCCCCCCCCACTGAGTGATTACAGGCCAACGGATCGGCAAGTGATTTGTGTTAGGCAGAGTCCATCCCATCCCGTCACTCCATTCGCTAGCAGGCCAATCGAAATCTCTCCCTTTGATTCCGCTACCCAAATCATTCCAACTAATCACTCACTGAGTAACGAGCGGTTACTGAAGTGACTCCGCCCCCTCACTGAGCGGTTACTGAAGTGACTCCGCCCCCTCACTGAGCGGTTAATGAAGTGACTCCGCCCCCTCACTGAGCGGTTACTGAAGTGACTCCGCCCCCTCACTGAGCGGTTACTGAAGTGACTCCGCCCCCTCACTGAGTGACGAGCGGTTACTGAAGTGACTCCGCCCCCTCACTGAGTGACGAGCGGTTACTGAAGTGACTCCGCCCCCTCAATAGTATGTTTCCCATGCTCCTCCATTGACATGAGCTTCGTAGGGTGGTCCGACAGTAACCACCGCCTCCAACTCAACGTCAGCAAGGCAAAGGAGCTGGTGGTGGACTACCGGAGAGGCAGGAAGGGTCCCCCTTGTCCCATAATCATCGGAGGGGAGGAGGTAGAGATGGTGGAGTCCTACAAGTTCCGTGGAGTTCACCTGAACAAAAAACTGGACTGGTCGGAAAACACTGAGGCCCTCTGCAGTAAATGACAAGAGCAGGACAACACTGAGGCCCTCTACAGGAAGGGACAGAGTAGGGCAACACTGAGGCCCTCTACAGGAAGGGACAGAGCAGGGCAACACTGAGGCCCTCTACAGGAAGGGACAGAGCAGGACAACACTGAGGCCCTCTACAGGAAGGGACAGAGCAGGACAACACTGAGGCCCTCTACAGGAAGGGACAGAGCAGGACAACACTGAGGCCCTCTACAGGAAGGGACAGAGCAGGACAACACTGAGGCCCTCTACAGGAAGGGACAGAGCAGGGCAACACTGAGGCCCTCTACAGGACAGAGTAGGCTGTTCTTCCTGAGGAGACTCAGGTCGTTCGATGTGTGCAACCGACTGCTGCTAGCTTTCTACCAGTCGGTTGTAGCCAGCGTCCTCTTTTTTGCTGTGGTGTGCTGGGGGGGGGGGGGCAACATCAACTCGAGGGACTCCAGCAAGCTGAACAAGCTGGTGAAGAAGGCTAGCTCAGTAGTGGGTGGTGAGCTGGCTAATCTAGAGGTGGTGGCAGAGAGGAGGATGAGGAAAAAGCTAGAAACCATCCTGGGGAACCCCTCCCACCCCCTCTACGAGGAGCTGGCCAGAATGAAGAGCACGTTCAGTCAAAGACTCATCCCCCCCAACATACCACAAACCGCCTGGGTCGGACCTTTATACCGGCAGCCGGCTCGGACGGCTGGCTGTGCTGCCAGGAGAACTAACGCTGTCAGAACTCGGGACGCGAGAACTCGAGACTCATATCCACGTGCACTCATTGTGCTATCTTGTATTTTGTACTTTTTATATATTTTATCTATAGTATATATCGGACTGTGAAGCTCTGTATCCCCCCCCCCCCCCCCCCATGTATGCTGCTTTAAATCAAATCAAATCAAATCAAATTTATTTATAGGGCCCGACAACACACGTTAATGTCCCCATGGGCCGTACAGGTCTTCTTTAAACAAGTCAAGAAGACAACATAACAATAAGTCAAGAACAGAACAAGAACACCATAAGGTCCAAACATTTTTAGATGAATGCAAATAAATGAAAGAATGCAAGCACTCCCAGACATACCCCACGCGAAGGTAAGGAAAAACTCACTAAAACCTGACAATAGGGAAAAAAGCTCCACAGGCAGTGTGGAGGAGAGAAACCTTAGAAGGGCCATTCAAGGGGGGATCTCCCTTCTTAGATGTTGGTGATAGTAGTGTTGCAGACGGACAGTTGGTAAGCATGCACTCATGTGTGTGGTGAAACAATAAAGCTTTGACACCTGAATTTCCCCAAGGGGATTAATAAAGGATCATCTTGTCTTTTTTTTTTTTTTTTTTGATATTTTTGTACAAATCTTCCCATTATTTACAGCATATCTTTTCACAGCATAATATGCAACATCCAAGATTCGCCCTTTTCATTTTTGTGACAACATACAAAACATGCAAGAGACTCATACAAATACACTAATAACTGACATGGAAATTAAAGAAGCACTTACAAAAAAAAAAACATACTATACATTGTGCATATACATCCCTGATATATATATATATACATACGTCATACGTTACATGTAGACCGATCTACCTGCGAGCAGGTATGTGCTGCATCTTTTTTTTTCTTTTTTTTTACGTTTCAGCTATGTATGTGTGTGTCTCCTATATACTTGTGTATCCCCCTATGTGTCAGTGAAAGCCTATATCTCAACTATGTGTATATGTAGGTGTATGTATGTCTATTTAGGATCATCTTGTCTTGAATTAACCCTCTAAAGCCTACATAGGCCAAGGTTCGCCTGGACATAGTGTTAGGTCGCGTTCACACCTACCTCGTTTGGTCCATTTTAAGTAAACCGTGGTCCCTTTAAATCAATAGTCCGTTTCGTTTGGAGAGGTGTGAACACAAACCAAACTATTGTGAGGACCAAACAACCGAACCATGGTCCTCTTGAAAAGTTGGGACTCAGTCCCTTTAAAAGTGGAGCATGGTGCGGTTTGCTGTTGGTGTGAACACCATCGAACTTTATTTAGTACCTAATCTAGGAAGCACAGTAGCCTACAGTGCATTGTGGGATGAAGACTGATGCCACCTAGCGTTGACAACTGCAGCAATGAGTCACTCATTCAATGCCTCCCGGGCAAGAAGAACGGGTGGAGGTCCTTCTGAAGAAAAATACTGTTGAGCTTCCCTCTCCCTCATTCCGGGTTCCTGTATGGTGCGGGGTAACTAGCTACCGTTCTGGGAGCTAACGTTAGTAGTACCTGGATGGTGCGGGGTAACTGGCTACCGTTCTGGGACTGGGAGCTAACGTTAGTAGTACCTGGATGGTGCGGGGTAACTGTCTACCGTTCTGGGACTGGGAGCTAACGTTAGTAGTACCTGTATGGTGAGGGCTAACTAGCTACCATTCTGGGACTGGGAGCTAACGTTATAGTAGTACCTGGATGGTGCGGGCTAACTAGCTACCGTTCTGGGACTGGGAGCTAACGTTATAGTAGTACCAGGATGGTGCGGGCTAACTAGCTACCGTTCTGGGACTGGGAGCTAACGTTATAGTAGTACCTGGATGGTGTGGGCTAACTAGCTACCGTTCTGGGACTGGGAGCTAACGTTATAGTGGTACCTGGATGGTGCAGGCTAACTGGCTATCGTTCCGTGATTTGTTTACTTGGTAACACGGAATTTAGGTTTGAGGTTGAAGAAAGTGCACTTCTAGGTTGAAAGAACGGCTCTAATGAACGTGTTTCAATATAAGCGCTATGTATGGTGATAACGAGTATATTGTTAGCCCCCCCCCCCCCCCGTTGATGAAAATGAAAGCCATACCGCCATATACCGTATACCGGGGTATTATGTCAGCAAGGTATGACGCTATGAAAAAAATGATACTGCCCAAGCCTAGTTCAGATGTCCTAGTCTAGCCCTTTTTTCCCAGTGTTGTTATGTTACAATGTTTATTCCTGCCCGTTAGTTTAGTGTCTAGTCTCCTTCCCTTATATCCATGTTTCCTTGTGTCTGTCAGCCCCAGCTGTCTTCCATCACAATCAGTCCCTGTATATATTCATGCCACTCCCTGTCTACCAGCGTTGCGTCATTGTTTGAGATCCCTGTTTACGTGTTGACTGTTTGTGATTCCCCTGAGTACCCTTCCGTGCCCTCCACGTTTCCTGTACCCTGTAGTATCGGGTTTTCATATTATATCCTCTGCCAGCTTTTGCTGATGTCTTAGTTCTTGTTTTGTAGTGTAAGCCTTGTGTAAATACAAGTAAAGCCTTTTGTTGAACTACATCCCGTTGTGTCCTGCTCATCTCTCACCCTACACACTGTCCTGCGATTGAATCCTACACCTCTCCTAAACTCCAAACCACCACAATATCTTGTATTTTATTTTTTTATTCTTTTTTAAACAAACATATAAACAAACATGACAACACACGATAAGATATACAAGCATTAATTGTCAGGGCACATCCAATGAGATCACCTTTTGGTTAGTTGTTTTATATAAGATATACCCATAATACCTGTTATCTAAAAAAAAAACCTACACACATATGCTCAGCTCGAACCCCCCCCTCCCGGACCCCACCTTGAGAAGTACCTCCACTATCCCTCGCACCTAACCAGACACTACCATTATAAGCTAGCTTTTATTCTCTCCACCACTTCTAACCACATTGACATTTTGGATTCATTGAGACCCAGAATTCTTGCTGTAGATATTTCATGGTAAATTACATCGAGATATGTAAGAAACCAAACTTTACGGCACATTTTTTCCGGTTGAAACCAGCGTGATGCGATCAGCTTTTTGGCTACTGTGATACCCGATAAAACCAATCTCTTTAGCTGTGGATTCACTGCAAACTCAAAAACATCATTCAACAGCAATACCGAGGGGTGTACAGGTATATTCCAAGATACGAGTTTTGATATTTGTTGGGTCACATCTTTCCAGAATGCCTTAACTGGTGAGCAGTCCCAATACATGTGCATAAATGTCCCTTCGTCCCCATTTGTACATTGGGTGCATTTGGAATCTTGTTTGAGCCCCATTCGGCACAGTCTTATAGGAGTCAAGTATGTCCTGTGAATATAGTTAAGATTGATTTGTTGATGATCCGGGTTCCTTGATGTAAGTCGGACATTTGCCCAGGCTCCTTGCCAATCAAAGTCATTTTCCAGGTCTGGTATATCCCTCCTCCAGACAGAGTCAAGTTGGAGGGTTTCATACGAGGACGTTAGTAATTGATGATAAAATTCTGAAACAAAACCTCTCGATGTCTCTCTTGAGTAGAAGAATTTGTGGTATCTGTGGTGTTCAATTGGTCTGTCTAATGGAACACCGTGAGACTTCAAACATAGCTCTAACTGTTTGTGAAAAAGCCATGTGGACTTGGTGAGATTAAATTTTTTGCGTATTTCTTTATCACTACAAAAACCCTGTTTGTTAAAAACATCCCCTAATGAGTGTATGCCTTGCTCTTCCCATATAGGGAATCTTATAGGTCGTTTTCCAATTAAGAGAGCATTGTTATTGAATAAGGGAGTATGATTGTGCCATTCTTGTGGGTTAGGATTTTTTTTTTGTGATTCACGCCATATCCGGATCGCATGAGTAATTATGGGGCCAAATTTTCGTTCACAGTGCTTGATTGGTAGTTTAGTGTATGCTATGTCCTTCAGTCTATGTGGGGCTACTATGTTTTCTTCTATTTTTCTCCAAGATGCTAATGCTTGGGAGTCAAACCATGTTGTCAATGGACTTAATGAGTACGCCTTAAAATATAGGAGAAAATCTGGAAATGCCATGCCACCATCTGCTTTATTTCTCTGTGCGGTGGATCTTTTTATACGTGGTGGTTTGTTATTCCAAATAAATTTGTATGTGGAGGAGTGTAATCTTTTCCAGTAACCCTCTGGAGGGGGTAACGGTAGCATTGAACAGAAGAAGTTGATTTTAGGTAGTACATCCATCTTAACTATTGATATCCGTGCTTGTACTGTGTTCTTAAGTTTTGCCCATCTATCAAGGTCGTCTTTGATTTTGTTTTGGATTTTTGTGTAGTTGTGCTTCACCGTTTGTCTTATGGTAGGGAATATTTCCACTCCCAAGCATCTGAAATGTTTTACCATCGGTATCTGTCCTGGGAGGGTTGTATCTTTTTTTGCAGGGGTGTTAAGTGGAAGGAAAGCCGACTTCGGCCAATTTATCTTAAATCCCGATAAATCACCAAAGTCCTCAATCAACTTGAGCAGATGAGGCAATGTGGTGTTGGGGTTTTTCATGAACAATATTACATCGTCCGCATATAAACAAATTTTTTGTTGTGTGCCCTTGATTACGATAGGTTCTATGGATTGGGATTGTCTTATATATTGTGCTAAAGGCTCTAATGATAGATTGAACAGTCCGGGACTAAGAGGACAACCCTGTCTGGCAGAGCGTGATACCGGAAATATTTCAGAGATGATTGTGCCTGTTGTAATCATGGCCGATGGGTCTTTGTATAATACTTTAATCATATCGATGAATCCTTTTCCTAACCCCATCCTTTCTAGCACTGCCCACAGATACGACCATTCCAGCCTGTCAAAGGCCTTCATAGCATCCAGGGACAGCATCGCCTT
Source organism: Notolepis coatsorum (assembly GCF_963971535.1). Lineage (NCBI taxonomy): Eukaryota > Metazoa > Chordata > Actinopteri > Aulopiformes > Paralepididae > Notolepis > Notolepis coatsorum. The sequence goes on along the minus strand of NC_140178.1, from coordinate 114,482,125 downwards.
AGGTATGGTGTCCTCCTTGTCGGCATCAAGTACGTGCAGTATACGTCTTATGTTCTCAGTGATCAGGCGGCCTCCTATGAAGCCAGTTTGGTCCGGGTGAACTAAAGACGTCATATGCTTTTGTAATCTGATGGCTAATACCTTAGAGTACAGTTTGATATCTGTTCCGAGGAGGCTTACAGGTCTATAACTACCGCACTCGTTGGGGTCTTTGTCTTTTTTAAGGAGGACTGTTATGAGTGCAATATTGTCAATTTTATGGAAGTTCCCCTCCTTGACTGAGTATAAGATCATATTTAGTAATAAGGGGCCAATTATGTCCCAACAAGAAAGGTACATTTCTGATGGGAAACAGTCTCTTCCTGGAGCCTTACCACTTTTCATTGCGGTTATGGCCTTCTTGAGTTCCTCTAGTGTGATCGGTATTTCTAACTGTTTAGCGTCATCCTCTGAAAGTTTAGGGAGAATAATTTGATTAAGAAATGTGTCCATTTTGTTTTGATCGAAGGTCATTTCTGATTTATATAAATCGGAGTAGAATACTTTGAATGTATCGTTTATTTTTACAGGATCTGTTACAAGTACTTGTTGTGCTCTAATGGTAGTTATATCTGCAAATGTTGCATTGATTCTTAATCGCATGGCTAATAGGTGGCTGGGTTTGGAACCATGGGAGTACTGCTGTTGTCTTGTGCTGCGTATTTGTATTTCCGATTGTTGTCTGTATATGTCATTGATCTCTATTTTTAGTACGTTAACTTGATTTTCTAGTCGAGTTGAGTTGTTGTATTTCAGAGAATTAAATAACGTTGAGTAAAGCGTTTCCAGCTCATCCAGTTTTGTGCTTTGATTCTTGCGCATTTTGGAGGAAAAGCTATCCGTGAAGTCTTTGATCATTCCCTTTACCGACATCCATATTATTCTGGGGTCTTGCACCGAGTTTGCATTCTCCCGTTGGAATACTATAAGAGCTTCTTTGAGTTGTGTAATGAATTCCTTGTTGTTAAGCAGCAACGAGTTAAATCGCCATCTTGGGGCTCGGGAGGATAGTATACCAAATGTACCTTTAAGGAGTAAATAACAGTGATCTGATAGTGCGTTGGGTATCATTTCCACTTCATAATTATCAAATAGTCTCTGTGATGCAAAGACATAATCTATTCTGGATAGTGTCTTATGTCTCGCAGATCGACAAGAGTACTTTCGGGTCGTGGGATTAAGTAACCGCCATAAGTCCTTTACACCTGTAATCTTTGACCAATCCTTTAATGCCTTCGATGAATTATTTTGTTCGCTGGAAAAGGCGAGGTAAGATTTGTCTATCCTTGGGTTCCAGATGGCATTAAAATCCGCTCCTATTATAAATGAGTAATCGGGAATGTCTAACATTGCATTGGTTAGTGTAGTGAAGAAATCTTCTTCGTACAAATTTGGGGCGTATACCGCTATCAACGCTATTTTCCTGTTCTTATGTTCAATCTTAGCTATAGTTATCCGACCTTCTACATCAGACCATACTCCCTTTAGTACAATATTCAACTTACGTTTAACGACTATTGCTACACCCCGAGTTCTCGTACCAATAGAGGAGTGACTGATATTATGGTATATGTTGTCCGCTAATTTACCTATGTCTTTCCCTAGAATGTGTGTTTCGCTTAGCAGAGCAATGTCCACATGTTCTTTTTTCATCAGTGTGAGCACGCTTTTGCGTTTGAGTTGGTTATTTATTCCCCCGGTGTTCCATATCATTATATTCAAACTAGCCATAGTCTATACATGTTGCATTGTAATTTTTGGTAATGCTTCTAGAGTGCGAGGCAATAATAGATATACATCCCACTAGTGAGGTCCCGTTGAGAGCCGAGCTTAAAAACATACATATATATACAAATAAAAATCCCCTACCCTTCCCTCCCACCGAGAGTCGTACAGGATTGTGTTCCATGAACACAACCTTTGCGTATGACTCTCTCCCTTGCACCACCGGATATCCCAGAATGATCCAATTATCCTTAACATTCCTATGTATACCATAGGATCTAACACTCTAAATTCTACCATAAGTAGAATGTCGACTGTGGCTTGGCCACTTACCCGTAAAAAATAAATAAATAAAAATTTAAATGAGATAAACTAAAAATAAAGACCAAAAATAAGCTTCAATTGTCATGCCTTAATCACTTACATTTTATATGAACTTGTAATTTATAGTAATTTATAGTAACCCATGAATAATATGAAGGTATTGAACTGAAGAGAGAGCCTCAATAAATCAGAGAGAGCGGATGAAAAAAAAAAAAAAAAAAAAAAGTAAAAGGAAGAGAACATTAACTTAGATCTTAAAAGAGCATTGCTATGCTTAAACATCTAAAGTATTAATTGGAGAAGTAGTGAAATTATTTCCCATTAATAAAAAACAATTTTTAAATACGTATATGCAGCATTTCCCCCGACCGGGGTGGGCGATGATCGTTGTGTAGAGTGATCTTTCAGCCGGCCGGCTATGATGGCTCTGTGGTTCTGCATCTAGATAGCTGTTGATTATTCCCCCGAGGGGCTTCTGGTAGAATGAATGACCACGTATTGCTGATATTCCAGAATGCTCCATATATCAAAGAATGCTTCGATGTTCTAGATTATTCCAATATGTCATTTTTACATTGTCTGAATGTTCCAGTATGTTCTGGAGTGTTCCAATCTTAAATCCAATATGTCCGCAATAATATACACGTCGGGGAAAGCATTCAAAAACTCTGAGCACGTAGGTCTCTCTGTCCCAAATCCTCGGTTATTAAAGGTTGTACTATATGGTGACCTTGCATAACTGAGATTTAAAAGGCCATTTATACACTATTCTGCTCCTGTTCAGACAGGAATTTGGCTGCATCTTCAGGCGAGTTGAGGAGAACCTTTGCTCCTTGTTTGTCGACGACGCGAAGTATTGCAGGGTATATTAGTAGGGGTCTGTATTTCCCCAGGTATAGTTGAGACATCACCGTCTTGAACTTGGCACGCAGTTCCACTACATCACGACAATAATCTTCAAAGCAGTGTATTGGTACCTCCATGTGTTTCAGATTGCCTTTCATCCTGCGAGTTTCACGCATAATCATTTCTTTTATTCTGACTTGGCGCAGTATAACTAATATCACTCTGGGCTTAGCGTTATTGCCAATGGAGCGGGGACCCAATCTGAAGCACTCATCCACCTCCGGTATTTTAGGAAGGATTCCTGTTCCCAAGATTTTCTGTAATTCTGTGGCAAACTCTTCAGGGTTTTCACATCTCACTGATTCGTCCAGACCGACAATACGATATTGTATATTCCATCTCGAATATTTTGGCTTTCTGTTCTTTATTGATTCGCGTGAGCTCCAACGTTATTTCGCTGAGCTCCGTCTTGATTTCATTGTAGTTCCCCTTCATCTCAGCAGTTAGGTTAACTGTGTTAGCCTCTACTTCCGTGTAGATGCGAGTGAAATTGATTTCGTGGGCTTCCACTACTTTCTCCAGAGCCTCGGTGCGTTTATTCTGTGCGTCGGCGTCCGCTCTCAGCGCATCAATTTTGCCTTCAATAGATTCTTTAATAGCATCTACTTTTTGAGTTATTATCTTCTCCGACAGTTGTGATTGGAGGATCATTTCCTCCATTCTCTTCTCCATTGTCTTCCCCATTTCCTCCATTTTCCGGATGATATGTTCGGTATCTGCGGAGGTCTTTGATGGGGTTGAACTTGAAGCGGCCTCTGTCAAGTCAATATTTTCTGCTGTCCGCTGTACGAATCCTGGGTCCCGCGGCGGGACCTCTTCGACTGGTTTTGGGTCTTTCTTTGGGTCTTTCTTTGGTGACATCTCGATTCTTTTGGTCAATATAGTTAGTTGATAGTCTCAGTTGATATATGCGTCAAGTTTTAAACGCATTAATGGTATATAAATATGTTTTTAAAACGGAAAAAAAAAATAACGGGTGAGCAGCTGTGTCACATGCGACCTACTCCATTCTAAAGCTAAACCGGAATCCAAACCACCACAATATCTATGGGTCTAATAACGCCGTCGGGTCTCAGTGAGCTGCATCTAGTCAACATTGCCGAGACAGATTGTTTTTTCATCCGTACATTTCCGTTTTATACCATTTTGAATAGAGTATGGTTTGGGTGTTTTTCAGTAATTCCAGGAAAAGGCGAGAAAATGCATTTTACTGTAATCCAGTCATCACGTTGAAATTTTTCGGCTGATTATCTAATCATCCTGAAATCAACGCTAGATTACCACTATTATGTCTCCTCGTCCATACATGAAATGGCTGTCGTAGCGGGGCGCTCCCCCCCCACCCCCACCGCAGCCAACGGTAAAACAGCCATACATGGTCCACACAGATAGCGGTGATCGGGGCAGAAATAAATGTCAGATCAGATTCAGATTCAGATTCAGATTCAGATTCCTTTATTGAGCCATTTGTGTAAAACACATTGGTAATTGTTGCAGCAATACAGTGTATGCATTCTTTCTTTTTTCACAGTAAACAAACACCAACACAGACAAGAAACGAAAACAGTGCAGTGGGGGATTAATCAATAAATAAAATACATATATATATATATAAAGTGAAGTGTGCAGAGATCCAGTACGGACTAGTGCAGTGCAGTCAATGTCATTGAGCCAGTGTCACTTGGGGGCAGAGGGGGGGGGGGGGGGTACCGAGAGGGGGGGGGGGGGGGGGGGGGGGCCTGAGGCATTGATCAGCCTAGCGGCTGAGGGGAAGAAGCTCAGTCTGTGTCGAGCTTTCACAGCCTTTGGGATCCTCAGCCTTCTCCCAGAGGGGAGCAGGGTGAAGAGGCTGTGACCGGGGTGGGATGGGTCGGCCATGATCTTTCTCGCCCTCTTCAGCGCCCTGGAGTCGTGCAGGGACCTGAGGGAGGGCAGGGGACAGCCGATCACCCTCTCCGCGGAGTGAATCACCCGCTGCAGCTTGGCAAGATCTTTTGCCGCTGCAGCAGGGAACCAGGAGATGATGGAGTGGGTGAGGATGGACTCAATGATGGCCGTGTAGAATTGGGCCATCATGGTCCTCGGCAGTTTATATTTCTTCAACTGCCGGAGGAAGAACATCCTCCCCTGGGCCTTCTTGAGCAGGCCCGTGATGTTGAGCTCCCACTTCAAATCCCGGGAGATGGTCATGCCGAGGAATCCAGTATGATGGGAGGGGGCAGGGCTGCTTTCTTCCTGAAATCCACTACGATCAAATTCATATATGAGGTTCTTACCTTGCATCTGATGTAGGATTGCACGGTATACCGGTATTAGTATAGTACCGCGGTACTAGAGTGTTCAAAACGCTACTATACTGCATTTGGATTTTTTTTTTTTTAAATGTCATTTATTATTCCTATTGGAGCACAGCGCTGCTGTCAGTGGTGACCATTCCGGTTTTAAGAGAAGAGATGGCAGCCACAGCAGCTTCAGAAAACTCGCTACTAGTTGATAAAGTGGGAGCCCGAAGTGCCATATGGAAGTATTTTGGCTTCAAATCCGATGAAAAAGGCAAACCAGCAGTGCTATAAAGTCTGTCTCGCCAAGGGAGGCAACACGTCAAACTTGGCGAAACATTTGAAGGACAAACATGCCGACCTGTCCATAGGAGCTACTGTAGCATTAACGTAACGTTACTTATCATAACCATCGGCAATCGGTGAGGATCTTTATTGATTAACGTTAGCTAGCTAGCTTTAACTAGAATTACATAGTTCGCTAGCTATATAAGCTAACGTTAGCCGAGTTTATTGTATGCAAAATGTGCTAGCTAGCTAACGTTAATAAAGATCCCCACTGCGATTGCCGATGGTTATGATAACTAACGTTGCTACTGACATTAATGCTACAGTAGCTCCTATTAGTACTGTAGTCATGCCAACATTCGTTGGATGAGCTATGCTAGCTCTCGTGACTACAGTTCCTTATACGATCATTCGAAAATGTCCACAATGCTATTCGCAAGAATAGAAAATAAATTGAAAAGCTTAATAATAAGCTATACATAGCCTAAACTGCCGTGCTGAAAGCTAGTAAACACAGCATCCCCTGTTGCCTACCCACAACAGAAATGAATTGATGAACATGTGCATCTCTATAGCTTAGTCACAAACGTGATTTATACAGAGACATTTGACAATTGCCCATTTAATGGTTCATACATACTGTATAAAGACAACGGAAATCTATTTAATTTTTGTTAAACAGCCTACAATATGACATAACCTAGTTCTAGATTATGATATGCTATATCTAATCAGTCTCACTCATCAAAATGTTTTCTAGGTTATGGTATCTCAAACTAATTAGGCCCTCTGCTATGACAAATGTATAATAATAATACAACCATACTTTTTCTACCCCTTGAATTTTTTTTTAACTACAGAAGTCTTCTGCATTTGGCTCACAGAGTGACTCCCCCCACTCAGAAGCAACCTCCCAGCTTTTTTTGAGCAGCATATTAAGTACACAAATGAGTCCAAAGATGCTAAAAGGCTCAACAGGGCAGTCGCAGAGTTCATCTGTATGGACCAAGTTCCAATATATATATACAGTTGAGAAAGCTGGGTTCAGAAACCTTGTACATCAACTGTTTTGAGTCCAAAAAAAAATTCTCCAGCATTTAGAATGCCATTGCTTTTAATTTAATTTATTTATTCTTGTGGCTGTGATGGGTGGTGAGGGAGGGGGCTTGGGGTGTTAATTGTACAATCTGTTTTATTTATTGTCTAGTCATTGTTGTGTTGAGTCTCTGTTTTTGGTGTCTTTTTGTGTATTATTATGGTTATTATGTTGTGAATTGTGCTGTTTTATGTTTGAAAATTAAAGAAAATGTATCACAATTTTTTTTTTTTTTATTCTCGTCATTGTTCATTGTTGTCTTTTAAAATAAAGAACAATAATGACATCTGAGTGTGTTTCCCTGATTTTGAGGAAAATTCATATTGGTATAGTATCGAAACAAAAATGTTGGTATCGTGACAACCCTAATCTGATGTAATGCAAAAGAGATAATCCAAATATCTTATCGCAATTCCAAATAATGCTTGTGGAGGGCCGCACCACACTACCGACCGTTTCACAATGACGGGCGGGCGGAGTTACTGATGCCATCGTTGTATAGAAGTGGCTCGCCTGAATATTTAAACCCCGCCGCCCGGCTCAGATCGCCTCCTAAAAGACACAAGCCCATTTTCAATGAGATGCAATAGCTCCACCTGGCAGTAGAGTGCGGTGTTGACCGTCTGCCAGCTCAGACAGGGTCTGAAGACTATACCAGAGGCTGCAGCTATGAATTATGAATAGATATAGCGAATAAACGAAATAACGATCCCAAAAACGAACTTGTGTCTGGCGCTCAACGATTGGCGGGCAATAACGAGTAAACTCGTTTTTGGCTGGGAATGTGTTAACACTATCAGTGCCTACCTTGTTAACCTTTTTACCCCGTTGAATGCCATCATCCACTTCAATGTTAGCGTTAAAAACGCCTAATCTATGTTTTAAATTATGGCTATGTGTCTAATCTGCCCGTCGCTTATCAATGACTTGTTTGCAGTCAACATTGCCGAAACTGATTGTTTTTTTATCGGTTCATTTTCGTTTAATAGCATTTTGAAAAGCCCTCGTTTTCAAGGAAAATATAAAGATTCCGTGATAAAAGACATTTACTGGAATATTCTAGAATACACAAAAACGTTGTCATTTTTCGGCCTATTTATGAATCGTTTTCAAATAAACGCTAGATTATCGATAGTATATGTGTACTTATGCACGCTATAGAAGCGATCTGAAATATCTATTTCTTATTTCCTCATCAGCGATCACAGCCACACACATTTCATTGTATACTCGTATGCCGTGACAAATAAAACTCTTGACTTGAGATTGATTGATTGATTGATTGATTGATTGATTGATTGATTGATTGAAAACTTTATTAACAGATTGCAGAATGGGTACAATACAGTACAGCTCAATACACACAATTGTTAAGGGGATGCAGACCAGAGAAAGACTTTCGTCTTGTTTACATCAGGGTCCCCCATTTTCAAATTATCAGGACATATATGACATACATGACATACAGATAGTCAGTACTGCTACATCTATACATTTATGACATACCAGATTTGCAAATACAGTACTGTTTGTGATACAGAAGGAGTCAGGAAAAGGGAGTATATACATTTGACGTAGAAACTGTACATTGGAGGAGGTTGGGTGGGGGGGTTGGGTACACTGGGATATTGACAACCATACTGGGTAATCTACATTGGAGGTGGTTGGGGGGGGGGGGGGGGGGGCACACTGTATAAACAAGCAAAACTGTACATTGAGGGGGGGGGGGAAGACACTGTACAAACAAACAAAATTGTACATTGGACTATTGACAAAACCATACTAGGTAAATGACTGTACATTGGAGGGGGTTGGGTTAGGATATTTACAGGGGCCAGTGTTGAATTGCAGTCTCCCGTAGGTGTCCCTTGAGAGAGGTTTTGAAAGTGGGTAGTGATCCACATTCCTTTACAGCTTTGGGTAGGGCGTTCCACATTGATGTGGCATAATTGCGAAACGTGTTTAGTCCCTTATTTGAGCCGAATCTGGGTTTAACATGATTTGTGGAGCTTCCTCTGGTGTTGTGATCGTGGTATTCACTGACCTTTGGGAAGTATTTTGACATGTACATGGGTACCTTGGTCGTGTAGTGTATCTTGTAGACCAGGCCCATTGCAAGTTGCTGTACTCTGTCGTCTACTCTAAGCCATCCTAGGTTGTCAAAGTGGGCAGGGGTGAGGTGGGTTCTAGGAGTAAGGTCAAGCAGTAGTCTGACCAGTTTGTTTTGAGATGTTTGTAATTTTGTTTTTAGCGCCTTTGAGGTGCTTTGGTACCATGAGGTGCAAGCATAGTCGTAGTACCCCTGAATGAGTGCTCCTGCCAGAGTCTTCAGGGTATTCTTGTTTACCAGAGAGGAGATCCGGTACAAGAATCGAGTTCGTTGGTTGACTTTTTTTATTACATTGGATGCCATTTTGTCACAGGAGAGATTAGCCTCTAGGAGGGAACCCAGGTAGGTAATTTCATCTTTCCTTGTGACAATATTGTCACCCACTGTAACTGAGAAGCCGTCGGTCTTGCTGAGTTTGTTATTTGAACCGAAGAGAATGGACTCTGTTTTGCCCATGTGTAATGATAGTTTGTTATCAGCGAGCCATATGCAGATTCTGCCTAGTTCCGAGCTGAGGGTTTTTTCAACCTGTAACTTGTTCTTGTCAGAGACCAGCAGGGCTGAGTCATCCGCAAACAGGAACAAGTTGCAGTCACAAGCTGACGACAAGCTGAGCATAGGGCAAACGCTTATATCTCCGTGAAAACAGGTCTGATTATCCTAAGACTGGTAAAATAGATTCCTTACCTGAGATCAGATGTTATCCAAAAAGATTATTCCAATTCCTGATCGCCATTCCAAATATCGATCACGCTTATTGATTGATTATTGGCTGCTGTAAATATATATTCCAGGCTGATTTCCGTCTCGCGATCAGATCCCTCTTGATCAGACGTCTCGCCAGACCAGTTGGCTCCACCTCTACAGATCTACAGATCCCAGGTCAGTCTAATCGACTGACCTGCAGTTACACAGGGATAGACGATAGGGGGCGCTTTTTTCCCATCTGAGCTCCTGGAGGAGCTGCTGTACCAACGGGAGACTCGGTTGATGAAATATGAATTCAGATCGCTAATAAAAAAATAAAACGATAATTGTCGTTGTCGGCACTCAATGGGGGGGGCTGATAAAAACGAGCTAGGACGTCGCTGGCACTGAACGTTTTTTTTTTTTTTATCCACTTTTTCTCCCATTTTCTATATTTTCTCCCATCCCAATTTCATATCATCCAATTCAACCCTCCCCTGTCACGGACGCTGTTTCTTGCCTCCCACAAGCCGGCTGCAATGTGGACTAAGTCATACATAGCACGAGTCCCCTCCGGTACTCGAGGTAACAGCAGTCGCATCTTTTCACCTGCGCAGCTCGATCTCTCAGTGTCGAGGAGTAATGCGTGGGAGGCTCACGCTGCCCCCGACACTTCCTGATTCTACTGCGCAGGCGCACCAACCGACCTGTAGGAGTCGCTGTCCACAACGCCCGATCCCCACCCATCAGTTTCCCACCCCCTAATACGACCAATGTGTATTAGTACGGACGACCAGCTAAACTGAAAGCAAATGTGGAGCGCTGGGCTCGAACTGACGAGCCCAGCGTCTCCAGCCATTTCGTGGCGAAGCGCCTTGCCCACTACGCCACGTAGCCGCCCATACTGGCACTGAAAAGTGTTAAGGCCCCGATTATACTCTAAACTAACACGTACGCTACTGCAGACACGTACTATAAATGGCTCTGTTTATAGTACATCTTTGGTGTCAGCGTCGCATGCTTATGTTATGACAGCTGGGCACATGTGCAGTTGGCGCGCATATCCACGGGGGGTATCCGCGCGGTCACAAAAATCTGGCGGGCACACGGACACCCGTGCGACATCCGTGCAGACAAGAGCAGTGACGAAATTCCCGAAATGTACGTCACGCATAACAATGCGCACCCCGCGGAAAGTATAATCGGGCCTTTAGTGAATGGCTCGTAAAGACGGAGCAGATACCGCGAGCAAATTGCTATTGCTATTATTGTTGCTGCCTTCATATTTGGACCAATATCTCCCTGCAATTTACACCCCCCCCCCCCCCCCCCCTCCACACACACATGCACAAAAGGCCCTCCATCATATACTGTATCTCTCCTCCTTTTCTGTTGTGAGCTCCAATCAATGTCCCTCTCTGCATCTTATCCAAATAGCACAGTTACACACATGAATCATCAACAGGTGATTTGCATTTATGGCGCTTTAGAGGGTTGTGTGTGTGTGTGTGTGTGTGTGTGTGTGTGTGTGTGTGTGTGTGTGTGTGTGTGTGTGTGTGCGCGTGCGTGCGCATGTGTATAAGGACTGAACTTATAGTTTTTTTTTTTTTTTTTTTTTTTTTTTTTTACTTCAATAATTTTTATTGCAGAACATGGTATTTTCTCAAGCAGACAGATGTAAACACTGTAATCTGTGTTGCATGTACCTGACAAACTGAACTGTTTGTATTACAGTCATATTCCAACTTAACTGAATGCACACGTGTGTGTGTGTGTGTGTGTGTGTGTGTGTGTGTGTGTGTGGACTACTGTATTATTTTCTTTTTTTTAACAATATATTTATTGGGTTTTAGTTTGCAAATTACAACATGTATATCAGCAGAGCAGTATTCAGCAAACATTTCCACCCCGTTCTCCCTCCCTAAACCCCACCCCACACAAAATAATAATTAACTTCAAAAACAGGTTCACATAGGAAGGATACAGATTTAAATAATAAAAAATAAAAAAATAAACATAAATAAATAATTAAACTTACATAGTTAGTCGCCCAGAGAGCTTTGAGTTTGAGGTAGCGTTGGAGGCGGGTCCCCAGGCTAGACTCAAACTGATTGGCCAGCTCAGTCATCCGTTCATATCCTGGACCAGTCAGCAATGGGCGTGCTGAATCTAGGTACTGCCAGACAGACAGACAGACAGACAGACAGACAGACAGACAGACAGACAGACAGACAGACAGACAGACAGACAGACAGACAGACAGACAGACAGACAGACAGACAGACAGACAGACAGACAGACACACAATCAATCTCCAACAAATTAATTGTTTTCAAATGAATTGTTAGTTTTCCTTAAAGGCATATTGAATAACACATGAAATTGTTGTATAATGTACCTTAGAACGGGGGGAAAGGCGGAGTACATGAGAAATACCTATGGCTCTGATACTAAACATCTAAAATACTGCTGTGCTGAAGCACTTTGTTTTTACCCTTTTCTTATGAACCGTAGTGTGTAAACTTCTACAAATACTGGATTGATAAGTCTATTTTATGTGTATCTGTCAATTTCATGATGTTATGTCTATTTTATGTGACAATCAAACCGTAAACAAAGAGGCCTATTAACCCTTTCACTGCCACACGGCAGAAGGTTAACCCTTTACTATCACACAACCGACGGCGATGCTCCATCATTAGCATCATTAGCTCCGCATCCGCGGAGCTAATGATGCTAATAATGCTAATAATGGAGCATCGCCGTCGGTTGTGTGATAGTAAAGGGCTAACCTTCTGTATTGTCACAGTGAAAGGGTTAACTGGCTGTCGTGTGGCAGTGAAAGGGTTAAGATGTTAGATCCTGATATGACAACGATGTGATTTAATGCTCTGTGCCTCATCTTGACTTTGTCTATTTCGCTGCCGTCTATTTTATGCTTATTTGATGTCTGCACTTCATGCATTGCTCTTGATCTGCCAATTCTGTGATAAGTGTATGCCTTTTTTACAAGTGAAGCACTTTGAGCTGCAATGGTTGTATGAAAGGTGCTTATTATTATTATTATTTGTTTGTTTGTTTGTGTGCGTGCGTGCATGTGCGTGTGTGTATACACTCACTCTGGTCAGTGTATCTCTAACAGCAGGAACGGGCAGACGTGTGTGCGTATGTGTGCGTGTGTGCGTGCGTGTGTGTGTGCATGCCTGCGTGTGTGTGTG